>NW_009708938.1:11110-13215 GCF_000703405.1 Apaloderma vittatum
GATGTACAAACAGAATATATCTTGAAATATTGCTTTCTGGCAAAATATGTGCTTCCCATTTAATTCAATTTGTGTAAAAATTTCATTGACAGAAAAATCTGTTTAATGACTTTAATAGAAAACATGACAAATTTCGGTTGCATTTTTAAATCAAAATTAAGATTTGAATGAATCTGTTAAATAGAAATTAATAAGATAATTACACAAATTGAAATGCAATCTGTCAGTATTAGTATTGAGTGTAATTAAAGATTGAGCACCATGATTTTTTACAAGTTAAAACGGAAAAGATAACATTTCTGGGTGGAGGGAGAAAATGTAATTGTACGTGCACTTTAGAACTACGTCAACGGCCATCTCTTCTTGTTGGCCAGACTATTTTCAGTAAAGGAGATCAGAATGTTATTCACTCCGTTCCTTGTCTTTGGAAGACTGTAAGAACCAGCTTTCAGGTAAATAGTGAAGAGGGACATAGCAAGTGAAACAGCTTCACAGTAGATACTGTTTTGGCTTACAAGAGCAGCTCCCCTGGTCTTGCGTGGGGGAAGATGTGAAGCACCAGGTCTCTGCACACTTGGCTTTATGGGCCTTGGTCTAAACCCCACTTTTCACAGAGCAAATTCAGGGAGTTGGTGTGAAAACAGCAAGGACGGTCCGGAATCCTGAATTTTTAAATGATTTTATTTTTATTTTTATTTCTAGGTGAAACATTTGCTATTAGTCTATGAAACAGAAATAGTCTTGGAAGGCACATGTGCCACCCTCACCTGCGCAGAAGCAGGGCTTTGAAATAGTGAGATCCTTAAAACCTATTGCAATCTGTAAGGGAGAAATTAACCAAATATATTTTTGCCACTATCACAAGAAATACGATGGGTTGATAAAAAAAAGTATATTTCTCAGGAATTTCACTGGAAATTTAGTATACTGGATGAAATTATATAGGATTTTCTTGAGATGAATAATGACGTTCACTGCTAATGAAAGGATTTACCAAGAAAGGCTTTGTATTACTAGCTATTGGATATATTTTTTTTGAGGGTGATGAATATAGCATTTAAAAACCAAACAAATATAAAGCCTCCACAAAATAAGCCCCTCAGAAAGCACTCCTTAAACAGGTCACGTGAACTCAGTGAAATGGAAGGATGTCCAATACACCTTAGGTGAATGTTTTAAAAAAGTCAAATGACATGGTGTTGTGCAAAGCAATCAGCTGCCAGTGACTTCCTGAGGCAGTAACATGCTCTGAAGCAGTCTTGATAAAAGGTTTCTTGCTGAACTTTGTCTGAAAAAGACAACAAAATAAACAAGAAACAATGGCCCCATTTTTCAGATGTCTGAATGAAGCCTCCTTGTAACTGAGTGTTCCTCCCTCCTAATACTTTTTGCTTGTGGAATGACTGTTACTGGGTAAACTTTCAGGTTATGGTGAAGCAGCTGGCTTGCACTGAGGTTGGTACAGATGTGGCCTGGTTGTTCTGGCTATGCCAGTGCCATCTGGCAGTCTGGGTGTGGTATCTCCTTTATTTTCTTTCCCTTCATGGTTTTTGACTTTGCATAAGCTCACTAAAGTAGGGTATTGCTTGTTGCAGTTTTGCACATGTCATGCAAACTAGAAACAGGTTTTCGGTTAGCTGTGTCTTGCTGGTGTGATCATATTTCCTGTTTCTTGAAATGCTTAGTTAGAGAAGTTGCTGTGTAACATACCTTTCTATTTATAAATTCATTTTTTCCCTTTCTAATCATTCTTGATCTCCATCCACTGAGCATAAGGTCTCTCAAGTTTTAAAATTAAATTTAACCTCAACTCTGTTCCTGATTGAGTTTCAGATGAGGCAAGAAGAGCTGCATCCTGTCTTATGTGAGTAGCAGAGTCTCATATTTTTTTCCTGTGTGACACAGAAACAGATATAGCTTGGCATGGCAACAGGCAGAGCAATCTAAAATCTGATCTTTCTCACATAGTGAGCAGCTACAGTGGTGGCTGTTCATTGCAGAAAGTTAAGTGAAAACCCCAAAACTGCCATAGGCCATTTTTATGGGTTTTCAGGGAGTGACTCCTCAAGTATATGAATATATATATATATATTCATATATATATA
>NW_009708939.1:0-213 GCF_000703405.1 Apaloderma vittatum
ATTAGTCAGGCAAAACCAAAACTGAAAGACATCTTTCAGGAGTTTTACCACCTAAGACTTTCTGCTCTGCCTCTTGCAACTGGTCTTGCCTATCCCGCATTGGGCTTTTTAGCCATCAGCTTGTAGCAAGTGTGGGTAGAGCCCTTCCCATATCCTTGTTCGCAAAGCCCAGCCATGATGAGATGTAGACATAGCTGAGATAGCCCATGTACT
>NW_009708939.1:546-784 GCF_000703405.1 Apaloderma vittatum
AACACCCCTGTCCGGTTCCAGCCATGCAACCAGTTTTTCATCCAACAAAGAGTACACCTGTCCAAGCCTTGAGAAGCCAATTTCTGCAGGAGAATGCTGTGGGAAATGATGTCAAATGTTTTTCTAAACTCCACGTAGACAATGTCCACAAAATTTCCCTCATCAAGTAAGTATATCATCTTGTCATAAAAGCGGATCAGGTCAGTCAAGCAGGTTATGCCTTTCCTAAACCCATGTG
>NW_009708940.1:0-22308 GCF_000703405.1 Apaloderma vittatum
TCAAACCGCTGAGCTAACCGGCCCCCTAAAATGATGAATAGAGCCGTCTTATTAGATCAGGTCAATATTTTTGCACAAGTGGTATCTGGTGAAAAAAGCATTTCTGGATCCCGGTGAGAAGCTGAAGCCTGTGATTTGTAGGTTAATTTGTTCAGGATGATGGGCCTACAGCTACAGTATCTTTTACAGTTCCATATTCATGTTCTTCAGCTAGGCAACACAATGTATTAAGTAGAAAATTTATTGGTGCTGACATTGAGAATTTTCTTCAGATGTGCCTGTAGAATTTTTATAAAGATGTATTTTACTCAGAGAAAAGATTAGTCTTTATGAGCTAGTGGAGAGCTTAAATCTGTAGCGTGGTGGTGTACTTTTTAGGAGCGTGAAGGCTACTCTTAGCCACACCCATCTGTCGCATTTTTAAACCTAGAATTTTTTGCTTTTCATTTTGAAATGTATGTATAAACCTTTTTACCACATGCATGTTCAGAAGAAAAGCGATATTATTCGTTCTTGTTGCATCTGTATTTTAGATAATTGTAAAAGGTATGATTTTGACTGACAAAAGGAGGGATTGTACACAAATTTGTTGCCAGTATAAAATGACACTTATACTAGCTTTTCAAATGAAGTCCCGTTTCTTTTTTCAGGCATGTCATTGCTGAGAGTGGAATTGCAGTCATAGATTGCTCATGGGCCAAATTAGAAGAAACTCCGTTTAAGAGAATGAGAGGAGGTCATCTGCGGCTGCTGCCCTACTTGGTGGCTGCAAATCCTGTAAACTATGGTCGGCCATGCAAGCTGTCCTGCGTGGAAGCTTTTGCTGCAGCTTTTTGCATTGTTGGTAGGCTGTAGTGCATCTGATATGAAGTATGTTACCATCAGTTCTTATGTCCTTAGTAGATCAGAAGAGATTACCTGCAACAGAGTAAACTAATGCTGTCCTGCTGGTCGTCACTTGAGTTTGGAATGAGATTGTCTAGCTTTTTGCCAAGTACTTGTATCTGTGCGCTGTTCATGTCAGCTACTAAAGTGATGATCCTGGTTTTGTCAGGATGGCATTTAATGGTATAAAAACTGTTAAAGCCAGAGAAGACAGAGCGTGACTCCTTACGCATTCTTGTCTTGATAAGACATAACATCTGTCTGTTAATAGTGTGGATTTTGGTTAAGAAAAAAAAGAAATTCCCTCCTCTTAGGGTGTTTTGCAAACTCATTACATAGCTTTCTTGACAACTGAGGAGACATGCTCTACTATACTCTAGACAAATCTCCTGAAAATATTGTTCCAAGACTACTCTTGGACTTTTTTTAAAAACAAATTTTGAATATTAATATATAACAGTTGACTTACTGAAGGACTGCGGGAGCTAGAGCTTGAATCATTCATTACCTCTACAAAATACAATGGTCGCTATAAAAGACTGTGAACTTTTCTTGGATTCAGTTAGGTATTTCAAGGTAAACTGAAATTCAAAAATATTTTAAAAGTCTGAATCCCTGAACACTGAAAAAATGCTGGCAAACATCTCACTATTGTAGCGATATACAGGTATGCACTTAGAAACCTGTCAGCTGAGTGAAATCTTCCACTGAAAAATTAAACTGATCATTTATTTTCTGTTTTAGGATTCCCAGACTTAGCCACTATTCTTCTAAGAAAATTTAAATGGGGTAAGGCATTTATTGATTTGAACAAAAATCTCCTGGAAAAATATGCAGCTTGTCATTGCCAGGAAGAAGTGCTGAGGGTTGAAAAGGACTTTTTAGCCAGTGTCCAGGAAACAGAAGATAAAGAAATAGGTAAGAAAAAACAAGACACCACCCATCTCCTTTTCCTAACTCATTTCCTTACCTTCTCCTTTAATCTCATGAAAACATTGGCAGGGTAGAAGAGCTTTGTTGAGATGTGCTGTTGTATCTTTTTACTGTGTATTCTTATAAGCAAGTTTGCCTATTTATTTCAACTCAAGAAGATGAAAATTACTAAAGCAATTTAACGCATATAGTAGTGTATTCACAGCTGAACTGTGGGGCAGCTGTCCTGGTTAAGGATATCGAAGAACTAAGGAGTTAAAAGAAAAATATGATGTTTCCTCATTTTATGTTAAAAGCCAAGTATGAGTAAAAAGAGGATTAATTTAGGAGGACTATAAGGGAAATACAGGCATACAGTCTGACAGCAAGTTAGTAATACATAAACTTAAGAAAGACCTTTAATGAACATGTTTATATAGTCCCTCATCAAGATGTTTCAAATCACACCTACAAAGATCCCAGCAGCACTAGGGATGTAATTCTCCCCGTGTACTCAGCACTGGTGCGGACTCACCTAGAGTACTGGTGAAAGGACGAGAGGGAAAGTCTTGCGAGGAGCGTCTGAGGGAGCCAGGGTTGTTTAGTCCAGAGAAAAGGAGACCAAGGGGAGACCCTCTCACACTCTGGAGTTACCTGAAAGGAGGTTGTAGCGAGGTGAGGGTCGGTCTCTTCTCCCAAGTAACAAGCAGTGTGACAACAGGAAACAGCCTCAAGTAGCAACAGGGCAGGTTTAGATTGGATATGAAGACAAATTTCGTCACTGAAAGGGTTGCCAAGCACGGGAACAGGCTGCCCAGAGAAGTGGGGCAGTCACCATCCCTGGAGGTATTTAAAAGACACGCGGATGTTGTGCTCCAGGACATGGCTGAGTGGTGGACGTGGCAGTGCTAGTGAACGGTTGGACTCGATCTTGAAGGACTTTTGCAACCTGAAGGATTTGGATTCTGTGGACCCCAGAGGATAGGTGAGGCACAAAGGGCATGGAAAAAAGTGAAAAGAGTAGAACGAGGGGGAGCAGGACGTGGCAGTTGTTTCTCACCTCCCCTAGTTTCTGACTAAGTAACTACGGTAAACTTCAGAGAAAGCTGAACCAGGCTTTCTGTGCCTTACCCTCGCACACAATAATCTTCTCTCAAAATGAAAATTAAGCAGACCGTTAAAATATGCCTTCTTAATCACCATGTGCATTTTTTCCTTCTTTTTCCAGATCCATTTGACATTGATTCAGGAAAAGAATTTTGTAATCCCAACAGGCCAATCAATTCCCCAGGGTAATGAAATTTAATTAATTAATACCTTTCTTATAACGTTATTTTGCTTTTATAATCCTGAAAAATGTTTCCAGACAAGCACAAAGCAGTGAAGAATCTGAGGACAGCGTAAGCACTCCAGATGATGCCACTGAAAGCAGCAATGAGAGCAGTCCAGAAGACCACGATACTTTACAGTTGCCGCAACAACAGGCAATAAATCAACCACCTGAAAAGTAAAAGGAAAAAAAAAACAAACCAGAAACCCCAACAACAAACAAAACCAAGCCCCCACACCAGAAGAACATGAGAAGCTTCCCCAACAGTCCTGTTGGAATTGTAACATCTTACATAAAAAAATTTTCTTGTGAACAGTTCAGTGGGGCTTGGTAACTTGGCGCTTCCCAAATGGCTTCCCTCAGGTGAACCGCAGGCAATATGTGGGTACAGACATCTGCTTATGCATAGAAAGGCTTGTGCTGCCCTGACCAACGTGTCTGGAATGGGGTTTATAGAGATGATTTTTACCCAGTAGTACATTAAACCAGCCATTCTGTTTTCTGGGCTATATTTCACCTTGAAAACATGACTGAGTTATTGCCCTGTTCAGAGTACCTACCACATAAGAGCCTCTTGAGTTTCTGCAGGCTTGAACTTGCCATATATACTTCAACTATCAAGTTTAGGGTAAACTGACTAATCAAGCTTAAAAGGAAAATAAATGCTTCCTGGAATTGTCTTAGCATCTTGGTATGCCTCTTCAGTAACTACATGTTATCTACAATAAAAGGTCTGAAAAAATCTGCTAGTCCTAAGCAATGTAGTGCTTTGGCACTGTCAGAACTGTGCTGGCAGATGTCGGGTCACTGGCTCGGCAGTGCTGTCTGCCTGCATTCTCATTAGTTGAAGTGGCACTTGACCAGCTCGGAAATACACATTGTCTGGCCCTTAAAGATTTGAGTCAGAGACTCTGAGCAGCACTAGTATCTTTCTTCCCTCTTCCATGTGCCTACAGTGGAAGTGCAACTGTTAGCAGCTGCTTTCTGGATATATAAATAGAATGCTCTTCTGAGTTTCCAGCAGGCAGTTGGAACTTACTAAAACCTATATTTCAGTAACCCTCCAGTACTCGGAGAGCCCGAGGACAATCCGTAGTGTTACCTTCGTCTATACAAGCTCTTCGCATCACAGCGAGATTTTCATCTCTTAACCCTCTTCTACTAGAGAGATTAAATACTAGGCCTACTGGAGTTAGAAGCAGGAATCAGAGCAGCAGTTTTAGTGGTACAAATACTGCACTTCCCTTTTTTAAAAAGAAAACACAACAAACCCAAGTAAATTAATTTGACAGGCGATCTTTAGCTCAATTTCTCAGTCGCTTTCCCACCCCAAGCATATGAAGTCTTTCCCAAATCAGCTTTAAGACGGATTTCTAGATAGTAACAAGGAAGCAATTTACCCAATTTTCAGAGGACTGAATAATGCAAGGGTGTTAGCTGTTCTAACTTGGAGGAATGCTTCTGTCATAATCAAATGCAGACAATCAGAACAGATCTGAGAAGAGCTGTATCACAGAATAACTGAAGTCTCTAGGGGTAGCCATTTTTTATTAAAAGCGCTGAAGAAGCTACAGCTCAGATGGAAAAAAGCTCTTGACACTTCATTTTGCAGAATGATTTTGACTAAAAAGTACAAGTAAAAAAAAATCAAAAGTTTAATAGAGGGCATATCAGCTTGACATACATGAAAATAACTTACATAATTCAACTGATTTCCTTTACCGAAGGAAACTGTAATTGCACAGGGCATGTCCTTTTCCTAAAAGCTATACACACTGACATGGAAGAAGGCACAGAAGAGCTGCTGATAAACAAGTATAATTTAAAAACCCCAGTTGCTCTAGGTGCCCTTGCATTCCTTGGACAGCTTCTATTCCTATGAGTGTCAGTCTAATGCTTGTGCTATTTCATGTGAGTGTGGTCACACCAGTATGTTGATCTCATTGTGCCAGTAAGCCACTGGTCTCTAGCTAGTCAGAATTCCATCAGCTGTTTAAGGAACTGATCGGAGTGGCTGCAGGTACCACACAGGGTCCAAAGACAGGCCGCGTTCCTGCTGGGGGCAGGGACAAGAGGGCAATATTTAAACAAAAGCTAAGAGCAGCATCACAGGCCTTAAAAACAGGACTTGCACTGAATGGTGTTCAGAGCCATGTAAATGGCAGTCTTTTAATCACTTTAATGAAGATAAATGAAACAAAGCCCTTTATATAAACAGTTTATTTACTCTAAACAGCAACACAGACAGAACGCCATATAAACACAAAGGAAGTGATGCAGAGTAAGGATGCTGGCTGACTTTGGATCTCAGAGGCTCTTAAGCAGTAACAACCTAGTTTCTGAAAGATAGAAAAACAAATCCAGGGAGGGAAGGGGGTGGAGGGCATGATTTTTTTTCGTACAGCCAGCTAGAGGCTAAATATAGTTCTAACATTTTAAAGCATGCCTGCATCAGATAGCAAAGTAACTAGAGATACTAGTGAATTTATAGAAGTATAAAAGTTTATAATTTTACAGCAGTTGAAATACTGACATCAATATTAAAATAAAAGCAAGTTTTACATAACAATCAAAAATACAAAAGACTGAAGGAAGAGACCCTGTATGAAAAAACTGGGGGCAATTCAGCAAATTTAGAACTGTATACAAGTGGCGAATATGGAAATGGCACACATACAACCCCCTCCCCTAGGTGGATATTAATTGTACATAGCAACATTAGATTTTGCAAAAGTTTTGTAAACAAGTTCTTGCCAAACCAATCCCTTCCTTTTTAAGATGTTGCATGACAGACGCTTATGATGGTGCAAACTTCTTGGCTTGTGCTCGGACTCTCTTTTCATATTCCACTCTGTTTTGGCTGAATAGGAGAGAGAGAGAGAGAGAAAGAGAGAGAGAAAGTACAGCTTGAGAAATCAGAGGCCACCTTATAGAGTTACTGTTCTTCTCCTCAGTATGAAACTAAGTCATTGCTGAAGGCAAGACCATTAGATAGGAATTCACTGAACACTAGAATATATTACAGGTTTTCTGGAACATTACTCTTACTTTGGAGGGAAGTAAGTTACTGTTTTAACTAGTTACTTCCCAAACGTCATTTGTTGTCAAACGATTGTACTATCTGACTTCATCCCATACCAGTCCCTATAATAAACAGGTTTCTGCTGGTCTTGAGAAGGAGCTGACTGAATCTTACATGCAAGCAATTTTAATCCACCTGAACAAAAGTGTTCCACCACCCCCCCTGTTAAGGCCTGAGGTCATTATCAATAAACTCCAGTACCCTAACAGCACAGAGTAGTCAGAGCAGTTAATTAACAGCTGCTGGACTTGATCTTTATTGCTTTGGGTAAAGAGGGGAAGTGCTCTTTAAGAACAACAGCCTTTATCTCTGCAGACCCTGACTCACAACACTGGGTTTATCCTAACCTTCAGTTGAAAAAAAAAGATAGCTCAACATCTTGAAAAAACACTGCAGTTCCCCGAGTCTAGCAGACTTACCACAGATTGATTAAACAAGCAACTACTACTTCAGGGAACTAAGACCAATCGTTAAGCCTCAAACTCAACACATAAAAGGGCAAGTCCTTTGTTTTCTGTTCTTGGGCCAACACGGGATGGTCGTAGCTTAGTAGAAAAACCATTTACATTCAACGGTGTACTTCGTATTGGCTGTCAGATGTGTCAGCCAAAAGCTAAACAGAAATCTGTTACCACTGCTCTTGTGCCAAAGGTAGCTTACAGTGACTAGATTCTGCAGTCAGCTTTCCAGTGAGCTTAACTTACTTTCAGCTATGAAGACTTGCTGCAGTAAAAAAAAAGGCAGCAAATTATAACCTCAGAAGATGACAATTTGGGGCGGGGGGAAGCAAAAACAAAAAGTCAATTTTGGTCACACCCAATGAACAATTACCAAAGAGACCTAAGATCCTCTAGTTTCCTCTCAAATTAGTTTACAAACTTTATTCTAAAATTTTTCTTTTAAGTTATATTGCATTGTCACATAAGAACAGAACCTAGCTCACACCCTCGGACATGACACAGAAGAATGCCTGCCATAGTAGACTCTGCATGCCTACAGCGGAGAGGAGCAAGTAGGTCAGCACCTTAGGACTGACAGAGCAACAGTACCAAAGCAATCCTGAGAATAATATTCTTGTTTTGAATATAAAGTTTATACTTGAAGATTAACACCTTGACTTAGAGGTATCTATTTAAACAACACTATGTCTTTCTGAGTGTTTGTCAACTACACCAAATTATAGATGCATACACAATCCTGTCGAGCTTCTTCCAGTTACTCATTTAGTAAGACACACATTCAGACTGCAGAAATATAGTAACCCACCTGAAATACTAGGCATGGCTGAAAGACACAAAAAGGATAAATGGGAGACTACATATATATATATATATTTATATCTGAATTAACAAAAACCATGTAATAGTTCAATGAGAAAAAGTGTGTGGGAGGCCTGTCTCGTTGTTACTGCCTCCCCGAGGTGCTGGCTGTATCTGCGGCCACCTAACTGCCCCTCCAAATACACTCAGTCCCATCAAGTCTTCAGCAGATCTTAAAATAACAACATTGAGACAAGCCTTCAATTAAATCCAAGACACACTACCCATTCCTATGTTTCCTTTTCGCTAACGGACATTTGGGACATAGCTTGCATGTGAAGACTCATAAAACGCTATTTTCCAAACTTGGCACTCTCCTGGAGACTTGTTCTGTCCAGAATGGTAACTCCACATTTCCATCTTGGTCACTATTTCAGTAGCTGTCAGTGTTAAAAACATTTGTTTAAAGTGCTTTGCTCCCTTAAAGATTATAGATCAGCCACCTATTTTTAATGGTAGGAAAATCTTAAGTCTTAAAAAAAAAAAAGGATCCTTTTTTCTCACAATTTACCACCTTTCCTAACCAATGCAAACTTGATTCTACTAAAGCTACAAGCTTTCTGTACTTTTTAACCTATTCTTTTGGAGGATCTAGTTTTCACTACATGCTGCATATTTCCTACAGCGATTACAGATGCTCTCCTTTATCCTTCAAGCACAAATGCTCATGGGTACCCACTACTGGATAGAAGGATACGATGATCCATTTTGTTTTGAGGAATGGGACTCGTCTCCAAATTCAGGCTTCTCTATTGCTGGTCTCACAAACCATTTTGCTTCGTCAGCACTGCCTGGTTAGCCTTCATGGGAAAGGATTCTACGTTGAGGTGCAATCAGGATGGGAATCGTGGTCTAACTGAAGGAGTCTTCACACTTTATTGCTGTTGTGATGCTATCAAAAGCTCCACTAGCCTGTTAACTGTGAAATCACTATTTTGTTAAAGTTCAGCACAAGCTAGGCATCTCCACAGAATACTCTCATCAAGGGAAAAAAATTCTCATCATTCCTAAGAACATTACTTGTTATACTTCAGGTTATCACAGAATGGCCTAGGCTGGAAGGGACCTTAGAGATCATCTAGTCCAACCTCCCCGTCATGGGCAGGGACACCACCTCTCGACTAGACCAGGCAACACATGGGGACCGAGCCGGAATCGAACCCGTGACCTCGGTGCTGTCATTGTTGTCAGCACCGCGCTCAAACCGCTGAGCTAACCGGCCCCCTTACTTGAAGTAACAAACAGCTGTAGGCAGCACAACAGCTTTCGAGCTGATACGCAAAGATACGTACCAGTAAATTGTGTAAGCCTCTGCTTGAGCTGGGTCTTGAATATTTGGTTCATTTAGAAGTTCTTGTATTCCTAACAAGATCTGTGGGAGAAAGAAGTAAGCAGGCACTGATATTACTAAAAACCAACCAGTTAAACACCCATTAGAAACCAACTGCAGAAACACACAGTGAACATCATCTATTTATACCAGATAAGCAAGCAATGCAAACAGAAGAGCTAAGAATACGTCTAAATACAATTAATGACCTGTTTAATTGTGATTGCTGGCCTCCAGTCCTTATCCTCCTCTAAGATGGAGAGACACACTGTGCCTGAAGGATACACATTTGGGTGGAATAACGGTGGTTCAAATTTACCTGATGGGGAAGAGAGAATTACTTGCATGCAGCATTAAGACTAAGTTCAGAAAGCTGGTTTAGATCAGTGTGAAAAAATAAAAATAATAATTAAAAAAACACCAAAAAACCCACAAACCCCTAAACCACCAAATGACTGGCCAAAGACACACACCCCCCCGGAAAAAAAAAACAAACGAACCCACTACACGTTTCTGGAGCTATTAATACTGGTTTTCTTCTTGGCTCAGCCTTCACCTAAAGAAGGAACTCCATCACATCTGCAGTATCAGTCCAGGAAATGCGACACCATCATTGTGACAAGTAATCTTTTGTATTAGGAATGGAAACTGACAACACAGTTTGTACCCGTACCTGTTCTGTGATGAAGACCTATTTAAACCAATCCTGTCTTTAAAGCCGTACATACTACTATATACAGGAAAGATACTGCCCTTCACTCTTCTATTCTCTCCTCACTTTAAAATACTGAAAGTTTCAGACAAAGATGACTACGTTTCTAGCATTTTTTTCAGTTTCACTTTTCCTTTATGTATAATCACAAGGCACTGAACACAAAGTTTAAGTTGCAAGACTGACCGAAGGGGTAGACACGTGCAGCTCTCCTGCCATTCCATCTATATTCTGGCATTTCTTTAACCCTTACAGGACTCACATGCAACAACCACCATCTTGCATAATACAACGAACACTTGTTTAGCGATATATGAAATATCTATGTGTTAATACAGTTTTCCAATCCATCTGATATCACAGGTGAGGCTTGCTTATGAGCTGCTCAATGGAATTCATTGGTAAGAAGTCTTACCAGTCACAGGTACATCTTATTTTAAGGCATGACAGTTCATTTAACACATGCAAGATGTGCTAGCTGGTATTTCTCAAGATATTAATGTTAAATATTTTCTACTTAAAAAAGACATGTGTCACATGTATTTAGATGGTAACAAACAAAAGGAGTTCCACAACAACCGATACAGCTGAAACATTAAAATGAAAAAATAAACTGCTGTCAAGATAGACATTTGTAATCACAGTGCTTGATTTGTTATGGTAGCCAATTCAAAAACCAAGAAACTAGGCAAGGTAACAAATGCTTTCATATTTCTAAAGCAGGTAAGCTTCAGATCAGATAAGGAAAACTCAAAAAACTTAACAAGGAAACTAAGTATCTGAAGACTGAAGATATCTGTTTGTATATAGCCTCAGAAAAAGAAGAGATCAGTATTTTAGAGCAAGTCGATGAAAAGGTTAAAGTTGATGGAACTTTCTTCCTAAGTTCTTGGCTTCCGAGTTCTTAGCTTAAGAGACCAACTTAACAGTAAGAACACACAAAAGGGGTTTGGTCTAACCACGCCTACCTGTTAGTTTCCAGAGTGCTGATCACGTAGTGAACACTTCAAATGGTGCTTTTGCCAAACTTTGAGAACACCCACACAGCAATCCCCCTCCCCTCCTTATTCTCTTATATTGAGCATTTATTTCATCACAACTTTATAAATGCAAGGTGGTGAGCGGGGAAAAAACTCTACAAACTTTCCTAAAACACCCTCAAAACTGTAAGAAAGTAATAATAACTATTCATAGAACCTCAAGGACTAGTTTAACACTGCTCTAGTAAAACCATTAGTTCCGTTAGTAAAATTTGTCTTTTTACTTACATTTTGGGGGTGAAGAAGGGTAGTCATCCTTGAAAAGCATCCGTAGTTTAAATAAGCCTCCTTCCCATGGTGTCTATACAAAGTTAAGGTAGAGTTTAGATTACAGCAAGGAAAAAGTCAAACTTGTGGAAGGAAGCCCATCGGTAATATGGCTCCTCAGGCAAAGCACAAGACATCCTTCTGCTACACAGTAGAAAACAGCTGTCCTACACCACAGCATGCTGTCTAGGCTAAGACAAGTTATCCTACCTATATACGGAGACAAAGAAAGAAAACCTGGCTTTTCCACTTCATTACAGATAGTAAATGTTGACAAGTCATCAACAGTTGGGATCATCACCAGTAACTCCATATACCAGTAAAATCTTCATAGTACACACAAGAACAAGAACACTTCTGAAGTTTTACATGATACACACACAGTGAGGAAGGGGCTGTTACATCCCCACTTAAAATAAGCCTGAGAAGATAAGATACAGACACACTCCTTAAGCATGTGGATATAAATGGCTTCTATTTTGCATCACAGGAATGTGGCTAAGAAAAACAAAAATGAACCACCAAAAAAAAAAAAAAAAAAAAAAAAAATCGCAAAGCGCTGCAGTATTGCTACAATTAATATGAGGTTCCCTAGACTAAACTAACCCTGTTTGCCTCTGGTAGAAAGTAGTCTCAGATTCCATCTTTCTGTGGAACAGAAATCCTAATAAGCTTCTTACCTCCATCAGAAACTGGGAAGAGCACTGGTAAGAGCAGTTCCCATGCTACAGAGCAAACCAGCATTACTAAAAAGGGTCATATAAACATGGAAAAACATCTAGCAAAAGACAAAAAGCCCATCTTCTGACAAACTGATTTAAAGAATCATAGAACGGTTTGAGTTGGAAGGGACCTTAGAGATCAGCTAGTTCCAACCTCCCAGCCACGGGCAGAGACACCTCCCACCAGCCCAGGTTGCTCAAAGCCCCATCCGACCCGGCCTCAAACACTTCCAGGGAGGAGGCAAACTCATGGTGATCTGCCAACATGTCCCAGTGCCTAACTGTCCTCACAGGAGAGAATTTCTCCCTAATATCTAAGTCTACCCTCTTGCAGTCTGAAACCGTTACTCCCCATCCTACCACTATGCTCCCTGATAAAGAGTCCTTCCCCTTCTCTCCTGTAGCCCCTTCAGGTACTGGAAGGATGCTATAAGGTCTCCCTGGAGCCTTCTCCAGGTTGAACAGCACCAATTCTCTCAGCCCAGCCCCATAGAGGTGCTCCAACCCACCCCAGCCATCTCCACGGCCTGCTCTGGACTCACTCCAACAGGTCCACGTCCTTTTTATGTTGGGGGGCCCAGACCTGAATGCAGAACTGCAGGAAGGGGCTCACCCGAGCAGAGCGGGAGAATCCCCTCCCCTGACATGCTGGCCACACTGCTTTTGATGCAGCCCAGGACAGGACTGGCTTTCTGGGTTGTGAGCACACGTTGCTGGCTCACGTTCAGTTTTCCACCCACCAACACCCCCAAGCCCTCCTCCACAGGGCTGCTGTCAATCCCCCACTCATCACTCAGTCTGTATTTGTGCTTGGGATTGCCCTGACTCAGGCGCAGGATCATCAACTTGGCCTAGCTAAACTTCATGAAGTTTGTACAGGTCCACCTCCCAAGACTGTCAAGGTCCCTCTAGACAGCATCCCTTCCCCTCAGCACGTCAAATGCCCCACACAGCTCGGTGTCATCAGCAAACTTGTCGAGGGTGTACTCGATCCCACTGTCCAGGTCACCAACAAAGGTGGTCCCCGTACCAACTCCTGAAGAACACCACTCATCACTGGTCTCCAAATTGACATCGAACTGTTCACTGCATCTCTCTGAGTGCAACCACTCAGCCAACTCCACAACACTCCAGTTCAGAGACAAAGATGTCACGTGGGACAGCGTCAAGTATCTTGCACAAGTCCAGGTAGGTGCCATCAACTGCTCTTCCCTTATCTACTGATGCTGTAGCGTCATCACAGAAGGCCATGAGATTTGTCAGGCACAACCTGCTCCTAGTGAAGCCGTGTTGGCTTTCACCAATCACCTCCTTATTTTCCACTTGCCCTAGCATAGCTTCCATGAGGATCCACTCCATGATCTTGCTAGGCGTAGAGGTGAGACTGGCCTGTAGTTCCCTGCAGCTTTTTTTTTTCTTTTAGAAAGTGAGGGTTATGTTTCCCCTTTTCCAGTCAGTGGGAACTTCACCAGATTGCCATGACTTCTCAAATACAAGGCACAGTGGCTTAGCAACTTTCATCTGCCAGTTTCCTCAGAACTCTAGGATGCAGCTCAAAAGGTCCCATAGACTTGTGTACCTTTAGGTTCCTTAGATGGTATTCGGCCTGATCTTCTCTTGCAGTGGGTGGTCCTTCGTTCTTCCAGCCCCTGCCTTCACCTTCTGCGACTCAGGTGGCATGGCTGGAGCATTTGCTGGTGAAGACCAAGGCAAGAGTCATCAAGGACCTCAGCTTTCTCCATATCTCAGGTAATCAGGTCTCACATTTCCTTCCAGAGAGGGCTCACATTAGACTTAAGTCTTCCTTTTATCACCAAGCTTTTTGTGTTGCTCTTGACTTCTGTGGCCATATTTGGTTCTATCAGGGCTTTGGCTTTCCCAACTTGATCCCTGGCTGCTCAGACAATTTCTGTGTATTCCTCCCAGGTTACCTGTCTTTCCTTCCACACTCTGTAGGCTTCCTTTTCGTTCCCAAGTTTGTCCAGGAACAATCTGATCATCCATGGAGGCTTCCTGGCACTTATGTCTGACTTCCTCTTTGTTGAGATGCACTGCTCATGAGCTTGGAGGTGGTGATCCTTGGATACTGACCAGCTGTTTTGGACCTCTCTTCCTTCCAGGGCTTTATTCCATGATACCTTGATTAATCAGGTCCTTCGAGAGGCCAAAGCTTACTCTCCTGAAGTCCTGAGTAGCAAATTTGCTGTGCTCCCTCCTCACTGCCCCAAGAATTTGGAACTCCTCCATTTCATGGTCACTGCAGTCAAGGCTGCGCTTGAGCTCCACACTCCCCAACAGCTCCTCCTTATCGGTGAGAACATGGTCCAGCACAGTACATCTCTCTGTTGGCTCCTCTATCAGTTATCATCAACTCATTCCAGGAAACTCCTAGGCTGCTTATGCCCTACTGTGCTGTCCCTCCAGCAGACATCAGGGTGGTTGAAGACCCTCATGAGAACCAGGGCTTGTGAACATGAGGCTGCTCCTGTATCTATAAAGGGCTTTATCCACTCAGTCTTCCTGGTCATTTGGCCTGTAGCAGACCTCCACTCTAACGTTACCTTTCCTCTGCCCTCCCTTTAATCCTGACCCATAAGTTCTCAGTCAGTGCCTCATCCACCCCCAGATGGAGTTTCATGCACTCCTGCTGCTCACTGACATAGAGGGTGACACCTCTGCTCATCTCTCCCAGCTGTACTTCCTAAAAAGCCCGTATCCTGCCATTTCAACACTCCAGCCATAGGGACCATCCCACCATGTCTCTGGGATGCCAGAAAGATCACAGCCCTGCAGGCACGCACATGACTCTGAACTCCTCCTGCTTATTGCCCGTGCCAGGTGCATTTGCACAAAGGCAGTTACGTTGTGCCGCCAAGGAAGCTGACTGACTGACTGCATTTCCTTGGCGCTGCTCTACAGATGCTCTCTTGCTGATCTGTCTCTCCAGGCTCTGGGCACCTACTGCTGGCACTGGCATCAAACTAGTAGAAGTGGCATGGATTGGAGTTCCTCTCCCTCAGCAACTCTTCCCCAGCTTGGCAAGCCTATGGCAAAGATGCTCTTCCCCTTCTCAGACAGACTGACCCTGCCAGTGCCCAGCAGACCAGGTTTCTCAAAGTGAGTTCCATGGTCTAAGTAACCAAAGCCCTGACTGTGGCAGCAATCCCATAACCAATTGTTGACTTGCCAGATATGCCTGGTCCTTTCAAACCCCTTCCCTTTGGCCAGGAGCATTGATGAGAAAACCACCTGTGCTCCAGAGCCCTTTACCACTGCTCCCAGAGCTCTGTAATGCTTCTTGATCATCCCCAAACTGCTCCTGGCTGTATTACTGGTGCCCAAATGAAACAGCAGTAGTGGGTAACAGCCAGCGGTCTGGATGAGGCTTGGTAGTCTCTCAGCGACATCGCTTATACAAACTCCCAGCAGGCAGCGCACCTCTCTGGAGTGCCCAGCAGGTTGGCAGGTGGGCGCCTCCATCCCTCTCAGGAGAGAGTCACCTGCTACTACCATCCATTGCCTTTTCTTAGTTGTGCTCGTTTTTATACAAGGAGCAGACCGGACTGCCTTGCCTGGCTTCAGTGTCTCCCCCGATGTGATGGGTCCCTCCTCGTTGGTCTGCAGAGTGGTGAGGGAGTTCTGCAAGAGCACTTCAGACTTCAGGGTAAGTCTCTTCCTCCTGCAGAACCTTGTTGTTGCAAGCTTCCATTCGCTTGCTTTATTAGTCTCCCTCTCTTCCATGTGTACTGGTGGGGGAGCTTCTAGCTGTCTGTCCACCTCTTTGCCTGTGGGTTCGGGTTCCAGATCCACTGAAGACTGCATGTGGAACAAATGGTCTCTTTCCCAGCCTCCTCGATGCTATGCAGCCTTCTCACCATTTCCTGCAGCTCAGCCACCTGCTGCAGGAGGGCCTCCACCCCTGGGCACACCTTTTGCAGGCAAGTCTCTCTGCCCAGGAGAAAGGTCCAGACGCTACCCGCAGTCTGTGGTCTGCACTGCAGCCTCTCCCTTCAGAAGCTCTGTCTGGGTAGAGGTACTGGCCACTGTTGCAGTAGATGGCAGACCTCCCAGCTTCTTGCAGACCTCCTTACTGCTGGTAAGAAGTGTAGAAATACAGAAAAGTTTATTATATGTGTAAAATTCAGACAACTTCTCTGTAACCTGCCCTTGCTATGGAAACACTGCAATGAAAGTGTTGGGTTCATTCTTTAAAAACAAACTGGAGTAAAGCTAGTCTCACATCTCATCAGCATAAATGATCACATCTTATCAGACAGGTATGTTTAAAGAACACCTTTGGAGGAAATTGCCAATTCTTTCCTACCTGAGTTAGGTGCCTTTTAGCAAAAGCAAAAACACATAGCCCAAAAACTCCACTGTCACTGGTGTTTATAACACAAAGTCTCAAGCTAGAATAGGAGAAAAAAATGCACTACAGAATACTAAGATAATCATGTTTTAAAAAGCAAATGAGCTTGACTCCATTCACTATAGCGTAGTTAAAGAACCTGTTCTGAACAGCTGTGGTCAGTTGTCAACAACTAGAAATGTATGATTCCCACACCTTCTCAGAAGATAGAAACCTGTACTTTTTTAGAAGTGAGGAAACTTTTACTAGAGTAAATGTTTCCTATTTTGTTTCATTTCAGTCATAGGGTAAAGACAAAGATTTTTTTTAAAAATTTCTCCAAGCAGAACACCAGAACGGTAAACAAAAAGTTATCACTGTTCTTCTGGCAGAGCAACATACCTTACAGCAGACACTCAAAGGCCTTACTGAGATAACAGTACGACAGCAGTATCATCAAGGTCATACTGTATTTCTGAACAAGCTGCAGGCATTTGAGTCAAATTCTAGTTATTTAACAAGTGATCTGCGATCTGCTGTCAAAAAAATAGCTACAGATATCTAACCCAGGACTAACACCACTCTACTTCAATTTTTGACCTGGCTGAAAAGAAAGCATTTTGGCAGCTCCAGCCACTCACCTCTCTCTGAGGAGGCAGCTGCAGCACAGCGTGCCTCCAAACACAGCAAGAGAGCAACTGGCTGCTCTGGTATAGATGAGCAAGGCACGCTGCTGCTTGTTAAAGAGACAGTACTTTCACTCAAGTGAAAACCCTGATTTGTTTAAAAAATAAATTTCTGCCAGGAATCACAGGAGCATAACTGTTCTTTTCCTGGTGTAATGCATTTTCCAGAAGGGAAGAAGGTGG
This sequence comes from Apaloderma vittatum, assembly GCF_000703405.1. NCBI lineage: Eukaryota > Metazoa > Chordata > Aves > Trogoniformes > Trogonidae > Apaloderma > Apaloderma vittatum. The sequence continues at coordinate 16,817 of NW_009708940.1, forward strand.
ATTTAAGGGTCCTGCTCACTCCATTTTGTGGTTTACAAAACTTTTAAACAGTAGCACGAAGATTCATTATGGCATGAAGATTTACATAAGTATTTAAAAGTGACATCACTGGCTATTATGAGGGCTAATCTTGTTTTGGCAAGGATGAGTTTTTCCTTACATTGTTAGATTATTTTTAGGTGCTTCTTTAAGAACTAGCTTTAGCTGTATGAAGTTATAACCATAACAGTCGTGCCACGCTCAGCATTAAACTGAGGCAGTAGTACAGAATCTGCAGGTATTGCCTACACTTTGTCTTCTCCAAACCTAAGAAACAAGGTCTTGAACGGCTTTAAGCAAGATGCAACAGGCAGAACAAGAAAGGAACAAAAGAATGCCCACATCCAATGTAAAACCACCAAGTAATTAGAAGTATTATCTCAAAAGAAACAACTGCATCCGATGAATTCAAGAATAATCTCTACATGCTAAGTAACATCTTGTAAAGTAGAAACAAGATTCTGCTCAGAACAAGACGTTTATAAAGGCAGTGTACAAAAAAAAAAATAAAATCAAAGTTTCATGCATTAATGATTACTTCCACGTGAAAGCTTGCATCTGTCCTATCCACCAGAATCAGATCAAGCTGATAAAAATAAGCAATTCCGGTCTCTATGTGCTTTTTCCTTTCCCTTGCTATTTTAAAGACAGGAACACAGATGCGCAAGTGGAATTAGTTAAAAAGAACCAATGTTAGAAAGTTTTAGTCTTCAAAAAAAAAAAAAGAAAATTCCATAAAATGAAATGCAATGAGATTCCACGTTGATAATACAGAATTACTTCACATGAAATCCAAAAAGCTAAAAACAGTACTAAAGCACATTTGCAGGACTGAAAGGTTTCACTCTTTTGTGAAGGAAAAAAAGGTACTGGCCGTTAACCAGCAGAGACAACACTAATATTCATTTTCAAGTTTTAGGGCTCAAACTAGCATTTAGAAAGAACAGAAGTCACAGTAAACCCTGACATAAAGCAGAAGACAATGTCAAGTCTGCTTAATGCAGGACTCTTGCATGCTCCTATGAAAACTATTACTAAGGTGGTCGGTGCCAACGGCTGAACAGGCTCATGGTATATTTTCTTAGCCCACTCCATGCGGATTCTAGAGCAGCAGCAGGATCCAAGCATTTCTATTAAGCTACAAGGAAGTTATACTCTCAGTCGTTAGTAGAATGCACGAGCAGGTTTATGTTACTTTTCATCATAAGTGAGATGTTAGGACAATTGCAACTCTTACCCCTTTCTTTCCTGGAATAGCACACTCCCAGTTCATTAGATTCATTGTGCCATCTGGATTTTTTGTAGGTACTGCTACAAATCCCTGAATTAAGGCAAAAAAACAAAGAGTGAGAATTTCAGAAGATGTACTTATAATATTTCATTACATACTTCATACAGAGGTATTTCTTTGTGCACGTCATAGTTTTAAGTAGCTTTTTAATTAATTTAAAAAAATTAAGTTAGGGTAAAAAAAAAAGTCATCATCAGAACACCAAAATAACAGCAGTCGGAAATCTGACAGTTCTCATACTTACAAATGGATGATCTTTTCTCCAGGCTTTTCTCTCCTGTGCAAGTCTGCTAAGAGCTATGCCAGACATATTCAGAGTCCCTCTAAAACAAAAATAAATGCTTTTATTATAAACTTCTACTTATAAAGTAAACAACACATTGACATTATCTCTTTATAAGCCCTGCTCACTCGAAATATTTTGGCCTGATTTTCACTACTGTAGCGAAGACACACATTTTTGCACACCCTGCAGAAGTTAACATGAGGAATAACATCAGGTTTCCCCCATCAACAACTTCTTAGTTATGGGTCTTGACCAACAAAACACTATCCCTGCCCTGTGTTTTATATTTGAACCACATCTTAGAAATTACTTTGACTGCAGCCTAACAAAAACAGCACTGGTAACGGGAAAAGCACTTAGACTTCACACTTGTGTAAGTAATAAACACTATCTCTCTCCTTCCTGCACCACAAAAGGTTTGCTTCTGTAGGCAAACACCTGTACTGCTCCTGTTTCTGGCACCCAGGAGAATAAAAAAATGTTATTCTTAAGACTGTAAACTCCCGCTGAAAGCTAGCATGACAAACAAAAACAACATCAGCAGAGAACAAAATCACCTCAGTTTTGCAGTGATGCCACTATACACCTACTAGCCAGCAGCAGCAACAGGCAGCAATAAGAACTGAGATAGGAAGAGCCAGGAGGCAGCTCTTCATTTCTGGTATAAACCACATGATCTCTCTGCACCTTCACTGCCTCAGTAACAGCCATGCACAGTGACTGATACTGCAGAAACAACACACAGAACACGGGTCACTGCTGCATACGAGGCAAGAACAGCTCTAGACACGATGGGTGCAACAGAGAAGTGCTTTCACATTCAGGAGAGGATTCTCCATTCACCTACAACAGAAGCTAAAGCGAGAGTTTATTTTTCATTGTCAAACTGTATCTAAACTCAGGGTTTCAATAACCACATGGTCAAAACGAAGTCCAATGAAGGCTTTTAATCCTTCTCCCTACCACAATTCTACCCATTTTAAATACGAGCTGATACTTGGCAGCTGAAGAAGTCAGTCCAATTTGTTCTCAACACCACACACAGCTAACAAGCCTTTAGGACAGCCAGGGCAGTAGAATTCTTCCATCAAACAAGCTCATAGAATTAATGAGTGTTACCACTCTATTGAAACAAACGTTTCAACACCAGTTCAGAATTACGCAAAATTCAGTTCTATTAATATGTAGAGAAGTTAAGAGTATTGCAGTCTACTACTATAGCCATATGAATTGCAGCTCACAATAATGCTTGTTCTAAAACTCACACACGTTCATGTTACGCCTTTGATGTTCATGCTGGAAAGACTTACCAGGCACTGACCTATTCCATGTAAGATATGTATATATGTTCATCTCATGCTTATCTGCTACACCTTTTAAAGATTAGAAGATAGTACACTTTTTTTTTTTTACACATCATGAAAAGTGGCTTTATACTACAGACACCTTAAGTAAAAGTCTTTAAAAGCACCAGATGAGTTTTATGCAGTTCCTAAGACAGTTGGTATTTCAAACCCCTCCTCCAAGCCTTTTTTTTTTATCAAAGACAGTTTTGCATGCATGGCCATAATCCATAATTTCAACTTCAAATTAGCAATTAAATTCATGTCAGATACAGCTTTTTAAAAGGGATCATTAACACTCAGTAAACTCGCACAGAATTAAATCCCATATTCAGTTTAATATTCCTCTAGAGTTCCCAACACAGGCATCTTACGTCAGAAGATTTGCAGGATTCAGTCAACACAAAGTGTACATATCACTTTAGATTTTAAGATGTTCACACACACGAGATGTGGAGCCACTGGAAAGATACTGTCAGAACAAAAAGACTCTGCCTTAACCAAATTATACAGGGAGTAATTTTATATATTTTGTGAGCCCATCTCCTTGCAACAGACATGGACATAAATGAACTACTGAATATATGGCAGAATTTCAGTCGTGCTGTTAGTAGCTCGTGGTCCACTGTGGTAATACTAATCTTCCCATAATAATCTGAGAAAATTATTTGTGCTTGTCAGCCATTCAAATGTTCTTATAGTTTAGTAACTCAACTACTTTTTCTGCCAAGAAATGTATTACAGGATGCTTTCAAATACATGAATTATATTCCCTGTGGCTAACAGCCAATTAATTACATGCACCTCAAGGCACACCAACTTCTCAGATAGTATATAACCATGTCCTACAGAACATTACCAGTCGAGTAACCTTTTAACAGAGAAAACACAAGTTTTCAGGCTCTGTACCCTGCTCGGTTTTGCAACTTGTTACGCACCATACTGTGCCCTAGCAAATTAAAGATTTTCTTATGTTCTGTAAATAACTTTTCAAATCATTAGGCGTTTGACTTAGTCAAGCACTGACAGAATATATCCAGAATTTCAGTGTACATGAGACCACAGGTTTCATGTATATGGTTCTGCACAGGCTTCAGCTACCGTGACAACGACGGACAAGCACCTAAAAGCTCATCACAAACTACTACCAAGTAGAGATTTGAAACAAAGACCGAAAGCCCACTTCAAAAATTACGAACCTGTTACATAAATATCCTCTCAAAAGCAACCCAATCTATTAACAAATTGCTAATAATACCTCCTCTCTAGCAGCTCTTCATTAAAATAATTTAATTTTACTTCTGCTGGAGGTTAAGATAGGACAAACAGAGATCGGTCATTTCAGTATAAATTTTGAGTTCAGAAATTATGGAGTAGTAGGAAGAAGTGAGATACTAAGTGGGTATTAAACCTGGAGATAAGGTATTCTCACTGCTACCTTCATCTTCGTTAATAATTTATGTGCATGGTTTGTTTGGCTGGGGTTTCTTCTTCTCTCTCCTTCAGAATAGTAGTTTTCCCAAATATCTGTACAGTAAGTTTAGCTTTCATAAGCTTCTGAAATACCTTGCAAATGCAAGATACCTCTATTAATCTGAAAAATTTAAATTAAATTTAAAACAAACAAAAAACTCCAAAACCAAACTACAAACACTATACACACCACCAAAACCAACAACCAAAAATCCCCAAACAGTCCAGGATTAAGATTCTTCATCAGAGAAATTTATTGCTAATGAACAGAACCGAAATCCCAGCATACTAACGTGCTACACCACTGGAAAGAACACAAACTTTGGGACCAGAGGAAGTATATCGACCCTACCTTGCCGAGGCCACACAAGCCTAAGAGATCAATCTTCATGTTTTGTTTGGTTTTAATTTCCCAAATGTACCTCACCACTAAGAGGTGGCAATATCCTTTTTAATACTATCAACTCATTAAAAAATTAACAGAAACTTCCAAGCTTCCTCGGTACCATGCCTCTGTTGCTGTTACTCCTACCTACTTTGGAAAAAAAAAAAAAAAAAAAAAAAAAGAAGAAAACGAACCAAATATACTCATCATAGATGCAAACTTTTGTGTGCCATTAGAGATGATCTTACACATCTATACCCTCTGATGGAGGGAGCAGAGAACCTACTTCCAAACACAAAGAGGGAAGAAGCATTCCCGTGCTCCAGCAGCAGTAATCACACCCACAATTCTGGCCCATGACAGGTCTCTAAATACATCAACAACACGCTCTTCAAGTCTCAAGAACTTTCAACAGCTCTTACTAAATTTCAAACAGAAAAAAAAAAATCGTTAAGATTTCTAGCCTCATGTTTTTACTTTGCAGGTTAAGTACTGACACGGGAAGAAATTATCGGTTGGAGCAGCTCGCCCCAAACCTACACAAACTTCACTTTTCAGAAGGGCAGAGAGCGCCACGGGCTGGGGCTCATCAAAGCACGCGAACTGCCCTGGAACAGAACGCGTCCTCCCGCCCGCGGCATCAAAAACGCACAAGAGGCGGCACCATCCGAACGG
>NW_009708941.1:0-46631 GCF_000703405.1 Apaloderma vittatum
AGAAGGCCACTAAATTAGTCAGGCGTGACTTACCCCTAGTGAAGCCATGCCGGCTATCATCAACCACTTGATTATTTTGTATGTGCCTTAGTACAGCTGCCAGGAGAATCTGTTCCATGATTTTACCTGGCACAGAGGTAAGGCTGACTGGTCTGTAGTTCCCCGGGTTGTCTTTGGTTCCTTTTTTAAAGATGAGGGTTATGTTCACCCTTTTCCAGTCTGTGGAAACCTCACCAGACTGCCAGGACCTCTCAGATACGATGGCCAGTGGCCCAGCAACTTCAGTTCTATAAATTGATTCAGTACGAAAGTAGAAATTCCAGTTCGAGAATGATTCTAGGATATCAAAATACAGTTTTAGCTTCAGTTGGAATGAAAGTATTTCTTCACCAGTTGAAATATTTTTAATTCAGTTAAAATACTTTATTGAAGCTTCATTTTAAAGGCAAAATAGTCTTTGATAGTGAAGTTAGAACCTCTCTATTATAAATTGAAATAATGCGGTTTCAACAAAACAATTGTCCTTATCAAAACAAAGCCCTTCAACATTCCAAAAAATAATAAAAATGATTGAATATATAAATGTGTCAATAGAATTGCTACATTTCTTTAAAATACTGTGATTTTCTTGAATCAGCATTTTTTTACAAGCTTCTGTCAGAATGTTTTATTACCTGCCTTTGCAAGTGAAAAAGAAATAGGAGCTCAAATTTACTTCAGGATAGAACAAATAACATTAGTCAAATGTAGCAACTGAACTCCACACTTTATCCATACAGTCCAAATAAAATGCTTTTGTTAGTTATTTCATGTTCACATTAACTGATTAAAGATTCAGTAAATAAAATGCATCTATATTTCTAATGTACCTGTTTCTTTCTTCCTTGTTGGCCATTCATGTCTCTTCGATCTTGCAATTGCCATTATTTAATCTTCAGTTGCATTTTTTCAAACTGTCTTTATTAGCTTAAAAACTAGTGTAGTTGATTCCCTCAGTACTGTGGAGAAAACTTGGTTTGCTTCCGCTGTCTTCCAAGATCAATATGCAGTTTATAGTCTCAACCGAAGAATGTTTCCTCTTTTTTTATAGAAATGGTATGATTGCTTCTTAAAAAAAAGGAATAAAAATACAATTAAAACCCCTATAGTTTTATAAGGTATTTCAAAAGTGTTTTATATAGCAGAATAATTCCAACAGGAGTATCAACATGGAGAATAGTAGCTGTGAAACAACTCTCAATGAATACAAAATTAGGGAAGTAAATCATATTTTTTTAAACTCTCGAATACTTTAGCTCTCTGCTTGTCCCTAATAGCTCTTTGTCCGCTTTCTTACTTTTAGAAGTGATTATATAGTATATACATACATTATTTTATCCCAAATAACATACCTTCAAGTTCTGGTGCTGGTATCCTGGATGTATGGTAATCCAAGTAAATGTTTTCAGTAAATGAGCAGTTTTATCTCCCTCTCTCCCTTGCTCTAGCATTGTAGGAACTATTTCCTCTCTGTTTGACTTTTTAACAGGCTACCTGGCAGATAGCGTAAGAACAGGCTCCTCTTATTCAATGTTTCTGTACATGTGGTTAAAATCATATCTGGTGGGGTTGATTTGTTTGTTTTTATCTGCTCTTGCTTTTTAACCAATGTTAACTGTGTTGTCTCTACAGGAGTCGGAATAAATCAAAATAATTTTTTGTTTTGTTTTTCTTCTTGGTAGTCAGCGCTCCACAGTAGTTTTACTGAAATTGCTGCGTGCTGACAAGGAGGCCTGCATCGTTGCTGGTGATGATGTACAAAATGGAAAACCAGTCAAGAGTTTCAGAACTGCTGAATTTGAAAAGTTGTGAAATATCCTATTGTTTTAAATGTGCATATTTTTTTGAAGTATATCATGAAGCCTCAAGAGGGCCTGTTTAGTCACTTGGTAGAACAGCATTAAGCACTCACCTAATGAACAAGTCTGGCTGACAGTAAAGTCCCCTTCTTCCCCTACTCCCATCTGAAATATTAAGAATAGTAATACGTATGTTTTTTTAAAATAACCACTGGTAGTTCATAGTTAAGCCTTCTGTGTTACCATTATCTTGAAGAATTTTTCACTTTGTGTCCACGATTGTGTCTCTCTGTTTTGTATAAGGTGTTCTGAGTTTTGGTAGTGTTTGATGGTAATAAAATAGATCAGCTCCACTTTACAGGAGACCATTGGGGATTAATTGCCAAATGTTGTGCAGATAAGCTTCTAGGTGCCAAGGAGGAGAAGTAATTATATGAAGTTCATTGTTTCCAGGGTACTCTTCTGTCTCTAAATGTAGCATAAGCTGCACATACCCTTCCCAATACAGGCTTTTTTTTTTTCTTTATAACGCTGACTCTACAAGTAGGCTTAGTGATTGGAGATGGAAGGAGCTGTTAGCTTTGCAGCTGGAGATCAGTCAAATGTCAAAATGTTTTCATACAATAAGTTCACTGAACTGGGTTCTTTGACAAAAATGACAGGTTATTTCTATTCTGGTCTTTTTGTGTTCGGTTCTCCCTCCCAGCTCCCTTGGGATATCTGTTTCAGAACTGATACGTTTCAAGGAGTGGGGGCCGGTTAGCTCAGTTGGTTAGAGCGTGGTGCTGATAACACCAAGGTCGTGGGTTCAATCCTTGTTCGGTCCCCATGTGTTGCCTGATCTAGTTGAGAGGCGTCCCTGCCCGTGACAGGGAGGTTGGACTAGATGATCCCTAAGGTCCCTTCCAGCCTAGGCCATTCTGTGATTTTACTAATCAGTGAAGTGGTTTACATATGTAATTCACTATGTAAAAAAGAAGATTAGAACAGTTCTTTTCTCCTGTATCTCTAACTTTTCCTCTGTGGATGTGACTCCACAGAGGTTTTAATGCCAACCTCAGTTAGAAATGTGTTATTTCAGGTCTAGCTGGCAGCTGATGTGTATACCTTCTTCTGCATGTCCACCTTCAAAAAGCTGTGCTGAAGGCACTGTGTTAGATTATTTGAGGAGGGGAGGAGTTTTAAGGCTATTTTCTTAAAGTATTTCAGCTAAACTAAGGACCTGATCTGTACTTGTAACAATGACAAAATTCTAAAGGCTAAAAGGCAGTGTTCCACAGGGAAAAATCTTCCATGTTGCTTTTGAGTGTGGTTTTCGAGTGTGTTGTTTATTTGAAGTTTGTTCTGAGAAATATTTATGCTTCCACAAAGTATAGGCATTTTTGATCTATTTCACTTTCATTATAATATCCTTAAAGACAAAGGTAGAGTTGCTTTGATTAATAATCAAAGTTAAAGACTTCCTGACCGTACCTCTGAACAAGGGAATAACTCATAATTCTTTCAACAACATTTCTTGCTGTCATGGCTTCAGGGTACGATCATCTTCTCTGATGAAGAGAAAGGGTATTTGCCTGTTTCATTAACAAAATCAATTGGAGAAACAAGTGAGCAGTGATTTGGTTCTGAAAATGTAGTTTAGGCTTCCAAGTAATTTAGATGGGTTTTTAACTTTTAGCCAGATTGCCCATTAATCTCACGATGTATGGATTTCTCACGATATATGGATTACTCTAACTCTTGGGGATATAAATGCGTGTCTCCAAGGAGTTTCTTCACATTTGACACTAGATGCAACAGTAAACTCGCCCACCTCCTCCACTTTCCTTGCATTTTCTTGGTGTTTCAGCATTTATCAGCTAAAATTGTGCAGTTATCACTCAAAGGATCACATTCTTATAAAAAGAGCTGCATCTCTGGATTTTACTGATGCAAGATCATCTTAGTCATCCAACCATAATTCGCATCTGTGTATCTTTTCATGTTCTTATTGAGATATTTAGAAAGCCAAGAAAAATTATGTGACTAGCCTAGCAGCTGAATCATTGTATTTTATGTTGAATATAAATGCTGGCACAGGAAATGGAAGATACAGTCTCAGGTCTTTTTGAATGATTGAAGGAGGAAGAGGATTTGTAAACAGTTTACAGCATAATCCTGGAATCTTTATCCAGGCTTTTCGTTAATTTAATAATAACGATTTTCGATCCAATTGTGTTTTGGGGTTCTGGGGGATTTCCTGTTTGGTTTTGTTTTCAAGAACATTGTCTTTATGCAAATTACATATCTTGCAGAAATTGTCGTGTTGTGTTAATTCTAATCGCTTATAATTATTATTTCCTAATATTCCATATATGTTAATAATTATGCTATGAAAAATGCGTACAAATTTTAAAAAACAAAGCACAAACTGTGTGTAGTAATTAATGTACGAACTGGAATTGTTTTAGTTGAGCCACATTAAAAGAAAATAGCTAGAATAAACTTGTTAACATTAGAAGAGGTTTTAATTTTTTAATTAAAAATCACTGTATGATGATAGCTCATATTCTGGTAACATTGAAGACCCATCAGGCAAAAGTAATCAGTGTTTTTTGTTTGACATTGACAGCCAAAAGACAAACCCCATTTTATTTAGTCTTTGACAAATAAAAAGAATTTTTAATCTTTTTTTCTCTCTTTTTTTTGCAGGCTTAAAATAATAAACAGTGCCCTTTTTAAAGCATGATTCATTCAAAAGTACACCTTAAGTGACGAATTGTTCATTTAATTGAAGCAATTCCTTTGCCAGTCTTTGTATTGATGTGTACAAATTAATCTTTTTTTTAGTCACAGCACAAGACTTGTGTTGAAATAGTACTATTTTTCTCAACATAAAAATCTTCATTTTGTAATCAATTTGCGCAGAATGTTTTCTACAAATGTCTGTTTTTAAACTGTGCATGTTCTTTTCTAACAGCATTTTGTATTTTCGGTGCATTAAATTTGTATGTGTGGTTTATACAGAAAAAGCACTCAAAAATGCTGGAAAAAAAATAGGGCTAAGAATAATTTAAAAAATCATATGCAGAGCACTTGAAGGAAAATAGAACAAAAGCACATCAAGGTAAAAGTAGGAGGAGAGGTAGTTTGTTTTACTCTTCTACTAGAAAGCCTGCATTAACAAGAATATGAAAAAAACCACAAAACTCCAACAAGACAAAATGCTGGTACTAGCTACACACACTTGTTACCTTTTATTATTAATATTGTACAAAGAGATTCCAAGTAAAGTAAAATACAGCAATATAAGAGAGAATTATACATGTAATAGAAGAATCTCAAACGCTTTATAATTCACAGGAACAGAAATGTAACATTTAAACCCATTCATTTCAAAGAGGACATTGAACGAGGATCAGGAGAATTTATGGCAGGAGTTTTGGAAGGTTTCCTTTCTGCATAATGTTTACCTTTAAAAAAATATAAATCTTTAATTTCCGATCTAAAAGCATAAAAGCAGTCACAGTTTTAGAATGAAATCTTTGGAAGACGATCAGCTAGTGAGTGGGGTGAAAAATGTCAATCTCAATGACAGTAGGTGCCCGCTAGAACAAATGGTTTCTGTGCTGATGGTTTCTTGCTTGTCTTCTTAAAGGTACAGTCTAACACTTGGTTTATTGTCTTGCTCTGTATTTCTTTCTTTCTTCTTTTTTTTTCCTCCTGCCTGATAGGATTTGAAATGATACCAAATAATTTATCTCTCAGCTGGTTTCATTCCAGTAGCCTACTTTGTGATTATTTGGGCTTTCAGCACGCTGAAGACATGTTGCTATTTTCTAAAAAGCGTTTAAATTAATATTATAGTAAAAGATTATTACTGAAGTTGATACTGGTACTTGATTATTTGACCAGTTTCTCATGTAAGTGACATAAATAATTAAGTTACAGCAAAACTGTAATTTGAGTTAATTGTGTTTTCAGGTCTCTGAACAAAATGAATTTCATTACAAGGCTTTCTGCTTTCTGTCTGAAGAAAAGCAAGGTACATCGGAGACACCAAAGTAGTAGACGACCAGCTGTTCCCCTTGGATCACGAATTTTAACTGATCCTTCTAAGGTTTTTGAGCATAACATGTGGTGAGATGTTTCTTCAATGCTAATTTTAATATGTTTTTCTATATTATTTATTATGATGAGTACTGATGTGAGGGTGTGTGTATATATAGCAATGGACTGCCAGAACAGATGTTGAAAGGTGATACTAGAGAGAACTTGAGACTCTCACAAGTAACCTGACAGTTATGAGTTTTTGGTGACTTACATAAAAAGCTGCTGAGCAAGTAGTTAGTCATGGGATTAAAGGCAAAATGTTGTTATTGATCAGTAACTAATTAGGAGACAGAAAACGTAGAGGATTAGTCCATATTATAATGGCAGAAAGTTACTACTCAGGCAAAATAATGTTGCATATTGGATTAGCACTGTATTCTAAAATCAACACCAATTCAAAAGGAACATGTAAATTACTTGTATTCATGTAAAGGCATACTGAAGGTGTTTCAGATAGTTCAACAGAGATTTGCATACAGTGCACAGCTGTCAAAAAGTCAATTGAATCTTAAATAAGTGATATAATAACAGAGAAAACATTAACATGTAAATGTTAACAAGAACATGAATGGCCCTGATTTGCATCAGTACATTTCCATCTCAAAAAAGGTATTTTTATGATTAATGGAGGCTCAGAATGTGAGAATGCTAGTCAACACAGTGGGAAGACTAAGGCTGAAAGGGCTGGGATTTTTGACCATGGAATGGAGATGAATACAAAAATGAGTAAGTGATACAGGAAGCATTAGCAGGATTGAAGAAAATCTCAATCTATCTGGAAAGTCGAAGAATATCTACCCAAGATATTTGGAAGACTATGAATTTTTATTCCTGTAGTTCATAACTTAAGAATGGCGTAGCAAAGAGTTTGGGGAGTTTAGAAGCTACACCAAGAAAATATTTTTTTACATAATTTTAAAATATATTTTTGAATTCTATCACATGTCACTTTCGAGAGCAAGGATTTAGCAAAAGTAGAGAAGTGGCTGGATGTGGCTAACAGTAACCAAAAGAGTAACAGATGTCAAGTTTCAAGGCTTAAGCTTACTTCATAAAAGTAATTTGCAGTTCTTATATCTTCCTCAGAGGTATCCCATGCAGGCAGCTGTCAGAGAAGTTACTGAATAAGCTTTTGTTCTGAAATGAATTTTCCAACTTGCTGGATTTTTTAAAATTAGCAAGCAAAATAGACTACTAAAAAGAATAACCTTTGGTACATTTGACTTTTTAATCTGAATTATTTCAAAAATTTCTTTAATAAAATTCTGATTCATAAAAGGGTCTTAAGAGAAGAATTATGACACAGAAGATTGTCTTCTGGTTAATAAACTTATATCTTCATTACTCTTTTAGGGCTTAACTCATGAGGTAAGACGTGCGAATAGATCTGTCACCTGTTTCTGAACTAGATGTCCCCAAGCCATGGTCCCCAACACATACCACCTTAAGGACAAATCTGAAGTTAGCTGTACCTCTATAAATTCCTTGGCCAGGGAAGCTGGCTCATTATTGTGTTTATCTATGTTTATCTATATATATGTAGTGTGAAGTTTATCTCTGTGTTTCACAAATCTGTATGTGATGTAGTTCTTAAGCATCTTCCAGACTCAGGACCTCCTACTAGGTGGAAAAATGCTTTCACTATGTGAGTTTCAATTCAGATGTAGGCTCTATGGTCTAGGTAGGAAAAGATTTTAAGAAGAAGGCTACCCTTAATCCATAACATTGTATCTCGAAACTCAGTTTTGTTTCATTTCTAAATCTCCTTCCAAATAACTGATCATGTGTGGCTTCAGCTTTTCTTACTAGCATTTGATGACAGATTAATAGAGAGTTACCAAACTGTGATGTAGGTGGGATGGATCGTGAAGATGGGATTGAGAGGAGCAGGGTTGTTCTGAGATTGTATCTGCAGATGCGTCTTAGTTCACATGGGAAAACAAGTGAAACCAAGTTGGAGGAGAGGCTGCATGGAAGTTGCGAAGGTCTTGATAAATCAAGAACCTGGCTATGAAGTGAGGGGAGGTCCCTGAACCTGAAGCTGGCTGGATCAGCAGAGTCCTCACAAGGGAAACAAGGGGGATCAGGATGAGTGGTGGTTGAGCTAAAGGGGTGATGAAGGGTGAGCTAAGAGATCCATCTTCCCTAGCTTTGATGTATGGGGATTTATTTCCTTTTGATTTTCACTTATCATCTTTGGTACTTCATGAAGCGGCATCCTTCTTTTGCCTGTGTGTGAATTGGCAGGGGTCAAGAGCTGCTACCGTTGCTGCTAGGAATACTAAGCAAATTAAATTTGGGAACTAATGCTTTAGATATTTACTGTGGTGCTTTTCTGTCATTTTGAGAGAGAACTAATGAACGATGCTAAACATGGGAGCAAAAAATGTCTGCTTCTATTCAGGTCAGTAATTGGCATGGTTTTCATATGTTAGTTTTCAGAAATAATTAAAATCTATGTTAGCAAAGTTAATGGAAAAGGGATAAGTTGGATAAGCTGAATTGGAAGTAGCATTGCTTGGTCTCATGTCAGGCCTACTCATGGTAACAATTCCTGGTGTGTGGTTAAAATGGATACTTGCTTTGCTGCTGTCAATGTTAATCTTAAAAATGTTTCTGTGTTTAAATACCTCTGTGCCTACAATTCTGTATCCTGTCTTCCTGCCATCTTGTACTGCTGAAGGAGCTGCCTCATTTGAACTATGTAAATAGTTTGCTTAAGAACTACGCTATGTCGCCTCTTTTGCATATTTTGGTCAAGAAGTGCTGCTGTTGTTTGGGGTCTTCTGTGCAGAAATTTCCAGGAAAGAGCCAAGAGATCTTTCTTCAGTTTTATGAGTTTTCAAGGAGGGACAAAAGGAAGAAAAGTTGTTGATAAAGATGAGGGACTTCAGGCACCTACAGTATTGTGTGTAGAGCTCTGGCAGACACACCATGATGGATCAGAATTGATGGGCTAAAGCTTATACCACAGCAAGTCATACAGTCAGCCCTTCTGACGGGTGCCGTTGCCATCTGCATAGTCCTTGGTTTCAGCTTGCTAGAATAGGCAAGGTTGAAAACGGCGAGAGCAGCGAGGGAAGCAAGTCGTTCCAAGAGAATGGCTGCCTAGTAATGCTTCAGTCATTCAGTTTTAGTCTACTAACGCCTGTCAGAGCCTTGACACTGCACAGGGACATTTGGTATACGAAAGGAAGGGGAGAGACAACCTGCTGGGGACAATAATGAGAAATATTTCAGTAGAGATGCGGAAATCTAGTCTGAGGCAAGCAGACAAATATGTACCAATTAGACTCCCACAATTAACAAAAAAGAGGAACAGTGAAGGTCTAAGAATTAAATTACCTATATGTCACCGAGCATAGAACAGGAAGATGCTTGTTAGCTTTTAGAAATCAGCTCTCTTCAGGTTGACACCTTGTTCCTTTTCCCATAGTAACCAATGGAATTTTAGTTACAGGCTTTCAGTTAATTGATCTCAGTAGGATTAGGATCTAAAAGATTACTTGAATTATATTAACTGATTTATTCTGATTTCTAAAACTGTTCAGACTGTATGGTTTGGAGAGATAGCTGACTTGCTTTAAAAGCTGCTAGCAGCATGTTTTTGGGCACTCCCCCCAGACAATCTGCTGGGAAGGCACTTTAGTTATCAGGGTCAGATCTTGGCTTGGTTCTGTGACCATTTAATGAATAAATATAACATTTAGTTAACCACTTCACACAAATGCAGATAGACTCTGGAACAATTGCAGCACTGGTTGTCTTTTCTTAGGAATGCCTCATTCTTTTTTCTAAATGTTTGCTATCTCTGTTCCCCAATTAAGTAAAATCCTGTTCATCAATTCTACCATTCCACTTGAATAGGTGGATTTTGCCCCCTGTTTCAGGAACAGCTGATTCCATTGCTAAATGACCCTTGTTCTTTGTCATAAACATTTGTAATATAAGAAGTTTCTTACATCAGGGTGTTTGTTGCTAGGTCTATTACTATATTCAGCTAAACACAATTCTAATGAGATACTCAAAATACGTTCCTATAAACACACTCAATTTATAAGGTATGTGTTAACCCTATTATTAAGAAAAAAAATGCTCTTGGAAGATTTTTCTTAATCACTTAAATTTTACATAACTAGTAATTAATTTTTCTCTATCATACACTGAAACTTAGTTTTTAACTGTCAGTGTCCTTGCATTCATTTGCTTGCATTCAAAAAGAAAATGTGTTTTAGACAGTGTAGCTAATTTGTGGCTCTTTTTCCCTGAGAAAAAAAGATTATGCAAAACCCTATTTAAAGGCTGGTTCTTCAACTGCCTTTTGCAGGGACCACATGCAGTGGTCACAAGAGGAAGAGGAGAAAGCCAAGAAAAAAGCAGCAGAGAACTCACTCGTGAAAGTCCAATGGGAAGACCAAGGTAACAAATTCATAATGGCCTAAAAATTTCTATTTTAATGCTATTAATTAAACCATTTAAAGATGCTTTAAAATCCAGGAACACTCTTTTTATTTCTATATTCTTGTGTAAATTTGTTGGTTTGGGTTTTTTTCCCCCCTCTTTTGCTTCAAAAGATTGTCCCAAAATGTGTTTTCCTAGCAATCCAGTTACTTGAGCAATTTTGCATTTGGAAGGGAGGGGGGAATAGGCACTATGTAAAACAAGTACATCAGCATGGTGCACTTGCAAGTTCTGGCTCCTTTTGCAGCCCTTTAGAATAAAGTTTCTGCCGCAGGCAGCTAGAGTGCTGTGGGTGAAAGTTCCCATGTGCAAGTGCTTTTTAGTGATTTGTGGGCTGTTCAGAGAGCTGGTGTTTGTACATTGCACCATATTTCAGTTAAGTGCCATGAAAGTCGCACTGGTCCCAGCTGGTCCCAGCTCGCTGCCCTGGCCAGACCGAGCTGGGAGTGCTTCAGGACGCAGCGTGTTCACTTTGTGTGGAAGGGTTCCAATACATCATGCAGTCTGCTCTGTAAATGATTAAGGAATTCCATGCGTGTCTTCAGAGAGGAAACTTAATGTATTCTGCATTTCTGAAGAATGATAGCTCTACGTTCCAACTGGCAAACTAAATGCTAGGCTGAACTGTAGGATTAAAAAATTATACTAAAGCTTGGTATCAGTTTGGTTGTATGTAGAATACTGGGTTCTTAATTTGTTCCTTTACTGGAAGGATATTCTGAAAACAGTTACTTGGATGTCCTGGTCCTCAGTTTATTTAACCTATCTTGAACTTGTCAAATAAGACAGCAACATTATGATCCTGTACTCTGTTTCGTCAATGTAACTAGGGCACATATTGAAGTTTATTCGAATTAGCTGTGAACGTGTCTTGGATTGTGTGCCCTTTGGCATTCTGAATGCTCTGGGATTGTCATCCGTCCATTTTCTGTTACTTCTTGCATTCTTTATCTGGATGCAGGAGTCCAGTGTTTGCTTTTAAAAGTAAATTGCATCTGATATTTTCATTGGGTTGTATAAAAAGTTGAAAAAGAGCTCATAATTGAAAAGTAAGCTGTGTAACCATGTGGCTTGTGGAACCTTTCATTCTTCATCCACAATCAATTAGAACTTAGTCTGTGCTAGTGAGAAACGGAATAATCAGGCATTTGTCTATTGCCAAGAAATACAAGAATCCAAGGACATTTTGTATGAATGCCCCTCTGTTAGAACTTGAACAGGTGAGCATTGCTGATAGTGTTCCTTCAGCAAGCTTCAGCTTTGTTCTGCAAGTGGAAGTACACTTTGGCTGTTTGTTTAAAGAGTGAACTAGGCTGAAGCTAACGAGCAGGTTATTATTTTGGAGCCTCAGAAACTACAGTAAGGGGAAAAAGACAAGTCAGATTTCAACAATAATATTATATCACTAAAACATAATACTTCTGGTGAACCTTGTTAAATTAAGAGAAGTTAAACTGAATGAACTCATGATATTACATTTAGGAATTTTATTTACTTTTTAGCATGTCCACTTTCTTCTCAGGCATGCCTGGTAGTGTGTGACAGGTTATATTAAAGAGAAAAAACCAGTTGACTAAGGGATTTTTGTTTTTGTCTCAAAAGATTTTGCTATTTTTTAATTAGTTATTAATTTTGCTATTTTTACATGCTTTGGAAAGTTTAGTGCATATGTGGTTATTCCATGGTGGTGCAGGAGTGGAAGAATGGCAAGTGAAGTGTTCTTTCACTTGAACTGATGTAATACCAATACAATCCGAAAAGCTGACTTTAGCCATTGCTTTCCTTTAGTTCTGAAATCTGGAAAACTTGGTGGGAGTTTTAAGTACAAGGGTTCTGAGCATTCTTGTAGAAGAGCAGTGACTACAACAAGGGGTGATAATGATTTAAGAACCTTTTGAGTAGAAGGTTTGTTTTTATACTGAGCTATCTATGACTGCAACTCACACTAGTGAAATATATATGGTATATATGGTATATATGACCACAACTAGCTCTGCACTTATGTTATGAAACAAGTCTGTACAATTACTCTACATGACTGGGTCTTGCCCTTTAATAATATAATTGGATGTATTAAATGTTAACTTAAAAAAAAATATGCAGATTTCTAGGACAAGACATTCTGCCTCCTCCTTGCCACTTCCCACTGCTTGTCTGTGCCTCTAATGATAATTCTCAGCCTTGTTTATCTCTGAAAAGCTGTAGCAATTTTGGACATGGTATGTTAAGATTTAAATGAGAGGAGTTGGAGAAATGCACTGTATATTTACTTAGTGCATTTTTATTAAAAGAATTAATGGGTCAGTGTGAGTAGGGACAAAATAAAAAAGGCAACACATTATATGCTGTACCCTTAGCAATAGACATCAGGAGTAACAAGAAACGGTTCTGTAAATGCTTTGGGAATGAGTGGAAAAACCAAAAAGATTTGGTTTGGTACTTAGGAGAGACAAGGAAGGGAAAGCCATCAACAAAAGAACATTGAAAAGCTGTATTTCTTATCTTTTCATCAGCCTTCCTTTGAAAGGGTTAGCTGCAGTCCAGTGGCTAGCACAATTAGTGTTAGTGAGAAGGAGGAAAGATCTTGTTCTTGTACTGAGAAGGAACAGGTTGCAAAGTATGTCTGTAGAATATGTGGATGACTGGAAGAACAGAAAAGAGAGTATTTAGTTTTTCTAAAAAGGGAGTTGGGAAAAGAGAAGAATCAGAAAATTAGTTTCAATTCCTGGAAAAATACTGGAAGAGATAATCCAGAGCTTGCAGACACTGGTTTTGGAAGAACAAATGAGATGAATACTAGCCAAGAAATATTTTTCACGAATAAATCATGTAAAATCAAGCTAATTTTCTTCTTGGAGAAAGTTACAAGCCCTAAGGATAAGGAAAAAAAACAACAGACATGCTGAAATTTATCCTTAGTCAGGCTTCTGACTTGCTTTACTTGACATTTTCACAAGCAAGTTAGGCAAGCGAGAGCTAATGAAACTGCTTTTGGGTGAGTGAGTGCCTAGAGAGGTCCTTTCAGAATGAAAGGCTGTGCTGGACGCAGAAACATCTTGTTTCGTGTCTGGTTCTGCTTGCTATTTTCCTTAGTGACCTTAGGAAACAGGAGACTTGAAGATCATTTGAAATGAAGAGATGTTTCAAGTATGGTGAAGGACGGTGTTAGGAATCAGAAAGATCTGGACAAATTGTGGAAGAAAAGGATCTGAAATATATAGATTTGCTAAAAATAAATGCAGAATAATTTGCCTAGGAATAATTCCTTGAAAAAATACTAGGTCCTGGAACAATTGGCTAGGTAGTCATTTTGCAGATCTGAAGGCTGTGGTGAATCACTAGCTGAATCAGCAGTGTCATGCTGTTGCAAAATGGCAAGCTGGGAGTTATAAACAGGATTGCAGCCTGTAAGCCTCATAAAATATTCCTTTTACTCTGCCTTGATAATGCCTTTACCAGAGTACAGCACCCAAAAGTAGTAAATTAGTTGGAGAGAATCTAGAAAAGACAAATAAAAATTATCAGAAGTCTAAAAATCATGACCTCAGTGAAAAAAAAGAAGAGATAGATTTAGACTATCAAGAAGAGAGATTGTTTATGGGAGGCATAGTAAAAGACTTCAAATAAGTAAACAGGTGCTGCAAAGAGAACTGAGTAATCTTTGCTTTATCTGCTTGGTTAATGGAACAAGAATTACTGGGCTTAAATTGCAATAATGACATTTCAGGTTAGTTAGTGGAAAAGATTTCTAAATATGTAGACGGTGAAGAACTGTAATATGTTACTGAAGAAAGCCATCTGACCTAAATGAAAGGTAGTATTTTAAGAACAAATTGGACAAAGAGGCAATGGGTACAAGCTGGAACATAGGAGGTTCCACAAAAATATTAGGAAAAACTTTTTCACTGTGAGGGTGACAGCACTGGAACAAGCTGCCCAGGGAGGTTGTGGAGTCTTCTTGTTTGGAGACATTCAAAACCAACCTGGACACGTTCCTGTGTGACCTGCTGTGGGTGATCCTGCTCTGGCAAGGGGGTTGGACCAGATGATCTTTTCAGGTCCCTTCCAACCCCCAACATTCTGTGATTCAGTGAAATTTCTTAGGAGAAGGAGTATGAATTCCCTGACTGATTAAAATCTCTTCCAGTCCTATTCTTTGACATTCTAACATTCAGTGAGACTGTTTTATGAATTAAAAATGAACACAAAGGTCCATTGTAAGACCCTCTGAAGTGTTTTGAAAGTAAGAAAAACAATACGTTGCTTCTGACTGTATTGTTATTTTCTGTCAAAACTGCATTGTTAAATGTTTAAGAGTGGATTACTCTCTATTGGCTATGCAGTAGCATTTATCACTACAGTTCTGGAATCCAAAATTGGATTTCTGATGGTTCGATTGTTGTGGGGATTTTTAAATGACTAGCTACTAACAAATTTATAATTGTTCATAGTTTCATAAAGCATGAAATTAGTTTCACTTTAGTGTTTCTTGAATAGGAGAAGCATGGAGAACGGTCAGTCGAAAAGATGAAAATGCATTGCTTTTATATTTTAAGATATGAAAGCTTGTCTAAAAAACTTATGATTGCATATTTTGGTGGTACTGCTTTATTATGTCACTGCATTTCAAAAAAAATTATGCAGAAAGCCTGTCTGCTCCATCCTAAGTGACATAAAATGTGATTAAACCCTCATGGGAGTTATTCTGAGCACAGATTAAGGTAAGATCCAATATCCATATGGTTTTATTTAAATGTGTACTATGTGGGAAACTATGTACTTTTAAACTGTAAATTTGGGGTCCAAGCTCCATGTTGCTTTACAGTATTTTGTAGCTAAGCTCATTTTCACTAAGTTTTTGTTTTGCTTTAATTTCAGATAAATATGAGAGAGAAGCCAGTAAATATTGGAATGAATTTTACAAGACTCATAAAAATAACTTTTTCAAGGATCGCAATTGGCTGTTTCTGGAGTTCCCAGAAATTCTTCCAGAAAAAAGGAGAGAAGAGTTGAAAACAGAAGAAAGATCTTTCAAACACACAAAAATAAATAGTACCAACTGTTTTTCCCAAGAAAATGAAATGTTTGAGGAAGGAGAAAAATATTGGAAGAAAAGTTATGGAGGTGGTTCTACATCTGTACAGGGATACATATGTAAAACCCAAGCAAAATCTCTTACTGACAATCCTCAGGGCAAAAACTGTGGAGAAGAATTTGGCAGGCTAGAATCCTTCCCTGGCAGTGATGCCACTTACAGAATATTAGAGGTAATGCACTGCATGTATTCTGCCTATCATATACAACTCCTCTTAATTGCTCAAAAGCCTGGTAAAGATTCTTAGTAAATATGAAGAAAGTAAACATTTAGAATTAGATGTACAACATTAATTTATGGCAGAAACTTGTTTTTGCATTAAAGTTTCTCCCGAATCAGAATTTATGGCTAGATTATCAGTTTCTATTTTCACTGATAGCTGAGTTTCTGTTTCCTAAGTTCTGTCTTAAAGTGCTCTGTCTTAAAGTGCAAGTACTTTAAGTACACTTGGCATTCTTGCCAAATGGTGAAATTGGATGAGAATGTTGCATTTTCCGATGCGGTTTGAGAGGTGGATTCTCTCTTAACTTTAGAAAGGCATTGGAGAGAAACATGATCATAGAAGGGACTGGAGAATTGTGGTGTGAGCTGTTTATACTGCTTCTGTCCAATGTCCCTTCAAGTCTCATGGGTCTTACCTATCAACTAATTTAAGACAAAAAAAACCCCAAACAGTGAGATTTTATTTGCTCATTTATTTTAACATTTTGTCTCTCTTCTGATTTTAGGTTGGTTGTGGTGCTGGAAACAGTGTCTTTCCTATTTTGAAAGTTCTGTGGTACGTAGTGCTGGATTTTCAGGTCTGACAGTTCTGTTCTCATCGTCTTAATTTTCTTCAAATGTTGATGCTAGACCAATGCTGCAAGAAGTGCTGAATGGACTCTTTTACAGCCCTGAAATTCTGACTTCTTGTAGACCACAGATAATGTACAGATAACATTAGTACACAAAGACTCTTCATACTAGCTAACCCTGGCCTTGGGGAGACCATATTTGCTGAGAAGGTTTGTTGTCAGGTACATTCAGGCACCTGATTTCTTGTAGTTAATCTCAGGTAGGTGAAGTATTCTCTTGTCATCATAAAGCTACCAGATACCTCTTCCAAAGCAAAGTCAGAGACAACAGATAATGGCACGTGACCTACTAGTAAGAAGTTGTATTATTTCCGAATTTGGCTGGTGCACTGTCATATTGCTTCAGGTTTTAGTGTCAAGGAAAACATAAGTCTTGTATTGCATTACTTAATTCCCTGAAGCATCTTAATCCACTTAGTTTCCGGTTTTAGAAAAAGCTGTTACAACAGCATGTCCTCCCTTCCCTCTAGGCAGGAAGGTTTTATTGGAAAAGCCGTGTGTGTATTTTTTACTTGTGCCTCCAAGAGCTTGAGTACAGCACAGTTCATTATTCTATAATGAATTCTGATTACTGGCATCACCCCGATACAAATATCCTCCATTTTGCAGATATGAAAACAGAAAGCAAGAGGAATTGAGTGATGTATCAGGGTCATACATGAAACCTGTTAGTGTTAGCAATGCGTTGTCATCCCTAAACAAATGCTTTGCTTTAAACTGCATATATATAATGAACAGGGAGCCCCATTTCATGTGAAAAGTTTGAAAAGTAACACTATATAGGGAAAAGATACCATGTGGCTGTATTAAAAAAGATGAGACCATCTTTTGTGTTTTCCTCACAGGAGGCATTAGTCATAGGTTGGCATTTCTGATAATTAAGAATCCACTCATTAGATGTTTTTCCTGGAAATTTCTGTTCTTACGCACATCTTTCAGTCAATCACATTGATTGGTACATTGAACAACTCACACATTTGTGTTGTCTATGAGCTGATGGAAACATCTCTTATCTCTTAGCAGGCTTGATTTATAGCACAGTTGGGTTTACTCTGAATTTATTAATATAAAAATTGACTTTTGTATGCATATAAGAAGCAGCCAGTGTCAAGTGTGAGTATACCCTGGCTACAAAATTATTTTCCACTTAGGTTTGTAATGTAACTTTTAAACTGCTTCCCTTTGCCCCCCTTAAAATCTAAGTTACTGCTTTTTAATACAGTGCATCATGAAATCACCACCCAGATCAAACTGCATCTTTGTTTTAAGTTGACTTTGTACATAGCTCCTATTTTGCTTTAAAAAAGAAATTGAGATGACATCATAACAAGTTAGGTAATCAGCTTAACCTCTCCCAAGGAACTGCCTGGGTCCAAGGCCTGGCTGCTTATCCTCATCCATGATAAATATCTAAACTCACCAACTCTCATAGTGGACACAGAGCTGATAAAATTTTTGCTCAGCAACAGGGATGGAATATATTTTTGTCCACAAGGATTCTCCTGTTGAGTCCTCAGAGAGAGGTCACTAACTCAGTTGTGTATACTGTGAGATCTTACAGGCCACAGTTTGATTCCCTTTCTAAAGAAACTGTCTGTTCAAAGCCTCACATGTGTTTTAAGAGAGATTAATTGATTGCAAGTTGACACTGAAGTCATCCCTCAGTAGGTTTTGAGGGGCTTGTTCAGTTTCTCTTAAAAGAATTTTTTGGAGGTAAAAAAAATTTCTCTGTAGAATTACTAGCATCTGATGAATGGTAAGAGAAAGTTTGCAACGGGCTTGTTCTTGGATGGGGAAGGAAGGAAAAACACTGCTACAGAAAATTCTTACTCATCTTGGCTTACAAAACAAAGGGGATAATGGAAGGAAAAAACCAATACCACTCAGTCTAATCAAAAGTGCAGTAAGATGGCACATGGGAACCCAAACCTCTACAGAACTGTGGGTGACTTTTGCAACACCCCACTCCTGCCCAAATCATATTGCTAATTAAACTGCATAGATGGGCTAATGACAGAGACTTACTGCAGTGCTTCTGTAAGAAAATGTCACCTATTCAAGTCCATTTATGTAATCCAACACTAGGACATTGTCATCAATCCTGATAGCCCTCTGTGACCTTATTTCTTTTCCTTTTCCCTTCCTCCCTGACAAGGCTGTAATTCTCCTTTTTATACTGCCTGCCTGTTGGTATTCTTATGAATTTGTCTGCCCTGTTGGTTCATTACAACCTCTGTGGCTTTCCATGTGCTAGACATCAATAAGGCATGCTTGATCCAACCTGTGGAGAACCCCAAAGGGCCCTCTGTAGTTCCATGAACACTGATGTAGAGTTTCATCTTTTACAATAATAATTTTTTAACTCATGTTGGTTTTGTTTTCCTAGCAATACACCTGGAACCTTTCTGTACTGTTGTGATTTTGCTTCAGGAGCGGTGGAGCTGGTAAAGGTAATTCATGTGCTCGCTTTAGAGTACCTCATAAGCCTGTAATTCAGGAGGCTGCCAGGAAGCCATCTTCATGAAAAAGAATATGATGGCTTTGACAACTTTTAACTGAAGTTTTCAATATTCCAAAGAACAAAGTCTTACTCTATGCAGAGAGGAATGAATACCATCAGTGCGCTTGCTTCTCAGCTTGAGTAAGATACCAACAGAATAGGCTTTTATATGAGATGTTTTACAATGCTGAATAATTGAAGAAAAAAAGTTTCTTGAGTCACAGTAAACGTATTAACTACTACTGTTCTCTCTGTGCTTCTTTTCATCTTTTTCCTGACAGTCACATTCGTCCTACAATTCAGCCTGGTGTTCTGCCTTTGTTCATGATGTGTGTGATGATGCTTTACCCTATCCTTTTCCAGATGAGATCCTGGATGTCATTCTCCTTGTCTTTGTGCTCTCTGCTATTCATCCTGACAGGTAAATGAAGACTAAAGGGCAAAGCAAACGGGTTGAATCTCTCTTATCACTGGAGGTTTTCAAGAATAGCAAAATACGATGATGAATCTTTAATTTATTATTTAGTGATATATATCAAACAAGGTATTTTAAATGCTTTTTCCCATTGTAGGTTAATTCATTAATGAGCCTCCTGTCTCCCATCAAAATACAATGGGTATAGTGTAACTAAATACACCCGTAGTTTAAAAGTGACAACGACTCAAGAAAATTGCAAATTAAAAAAGCAGACCACTGGTCTTCTAGAAGAACATTATTTTTAATTATCAAACGCAAACATGTATGGTTTAGCACTTTACAGCATGTTGGTAAAGACTTAGTTTGCTGATTTAGCCACCTGCAAATGCTTCCACGCAGGCCTTTTGAAAGAAAATGCATTCAGAATATTGTAACTTGTTTGGATTAAGAAAACTTGATCTAATTTTCATGCATAGTGTTGAGTGCTGTTAACCTTGTTACTAGCGTCTCTCAGTGTCTAATGAACCAAACTTTATGGCTGTTAGGCTGTCTCGTTGTGAAAATGCCCTTTTTAAAAGAGAAAATTGCAAAAGAGGGCATGTAAATTAAACAACTTGATTCTTCCTTTAACTAGATCATATGAAGGGAAATACATGCTGTATGTGTGGTAATACATTTATTACTTTAAGGATGTTGTTAAAAAGGACTTGGCAAACAGAACAGTATTTGCCTAAGTCCGAGAAGTTTTTCCCTGCCTGAGTTATTAATGATTAGCTTTACAGAAAAATCTTTCTCATATAGGATATTGCTCCTTCCTGTTTGCTCAGAGATGAGCGCATGAGTCATTGAAAACCTGGGTCCAGATTTCAAAAACAATTCAAGCAGTAGACTTCAGATCTCTGTAACTGTGGTGATGCTGCCAGGGAGAAATCGGACAATTGAGACGCATTCATTCAATTGCTTTGCCTATAGAAGCACTAATCAGATATTCAGATGTTCTGTCAGAATTTCTGTGGATCTTTTCCTATTAGTCATTTCAGAATGTCTTTTGCGGGGAGAGATTTTTTCCCTCCCCATGTCATTATCTAAAGGCTGACATGGATGCTCTTGTGTTTGTGTATGTGTATAGACACATAGAGATTTCCATGTAATTATCTGTATTGTAAGACCGACTTTCCAAAGATTTGTTTGTCACTAGTGTTATCTCATAGAATTAAAATGAGTGCATAAAGGCAATTATAATCCAGATCCATCTTGCTTGGAATACGTTTTTTTCTGGAAACTTTGAAAGTGGAAAATGAAAAAGAAAACCCAGAGAATGGTGATGCAGAGCTTAGGTTCTTTGGAGACCTGGAAGTTATACAAGAGAGGGACACATTTGTATTCAGCACAATTGTTACTCAGTGTTTTCTCTTCAAGCTATCACGTTTAGGTTTTGGTAATTCCTACTCCTATACCCCATTTTAATACACTACAATTCTCCTAGAAGTCCCCTCTAAAAGTTAGTTGCAGTGTTTGAAAGGCATTAAACCTTCTTTGAAGTTTATAATTCATGTGCTCTGGTCCTACAGGATGAGATTTCTCAAAGCACTTTCACTTTTTGTGCATGTACATTTTTTAGTATGTGCACAAAACTTGTGTTTATCTAGGGAAAGTTTGTAATCCTGTTCACAACTACCTGTCTTAAACAGTCTCTTATTCTTAGGCTGTGCTGCCTATTCTGTCTGTGGCAGCACACGTGGTTGCCTGTGTGGAGCACGAGCAGAGAGAATGACTCCTAAAGCACTTGGCTTCCTCTAAGGGAATTCCATGCTTAAAAAGTGGATGCTGCTTTTTGTTCTTGTTTGTTTGTTTAAAGATAGGATATTATTTTCTGCTGGACTACCTCCTGTTTCTGTCCCTTAAAAATCAAAGTAAGATTCCTGCAATGCTGTTGTGTAAGGACCAAATTGCATTAGTGCTTGAGTTCTGACGTTCTTGGGCCACGGGGATAAGGCCACCTGGGAGACAGGGATGCTGTAAGGATGACAGTAAGGGTATGCTGATTTTGTAGAGCAAAGTAGGACTTACTCTTCTTTAGCTCTTTTCAGATACAGCACCCTGCCTTTCCTTTCCATTCATTTAGCATTAACTCTGGCTCCATATCTTCCACACGATCTGTCCGCTTCCCCGTGGGAGGAAGGGTTGGATTAGGCAAGCGGACTTTTCTACCTTGCAGCTTGTCAGGTGCAGACTGCCTTTTGTGGTCTTTCATGAATGTGGAAAACTTGAGTCCTTCAGTTTGTTCTGAAGTTATTAGTATTTTGCGGAGTAATGCAAATATATTTATAAGCTCGAAGGTAAGGTTAAAAAGTGAGAATGAAGATGCTCTGGTCCAGTGAAGAGGAAAGAGTACTGCATGTGGTGCTTATTCCTATTATGCATACATCAGGCTCGCCTAATCTTGATAAGGAAGAGCTGATGTTAGATACTACCAAGATTCACAAACTTGTCAGCGTTTTGGAGGGTGCAGGTTTTCCTTCTCTAACTAGCAGTATCTCCAGTTCTGCCAGATTCCTCTCCTGAGGTACTACTCAGATTCTTCTTTCCATCCTCAGTCATTAGGCATGGAGATACTGCTCTTGTGTGTGTGATCAATACTTCCATAAAGGCCCTTGATTTTGCTGTGTACAGCAAGAAGGCTCAGCCTAGCTCACCAGTGCACACAGTTCATTCACTGTTGGTCATGTATATGCCTGACCCATATACTCAAAAACTGTCTTTTAATCTGTTGAAGTGAAGGAAAGGGGCTCCTTTTCTGTTCCAGTTTGTGTTCTCCTACAGTTCCTTTTAAATTTTTGCTTTAGAGGCTTGTTTGTAAAGAGTTCACTAGTGCTTGGTGTTTTTGTAGTAAAATAGGCACATCTTCTCAGTGTAGTTTTGGAAATCTGTGTATGTTCCAAGCATTTAGAAAAAAGCAGTTGTATTTGCAGATTTCACCAGTATGTCATCTATTTTCTAAGGATGCAAGGGGTTGTAAATAGGTTGGCTAAACTACTGAAACCTGGAGGAATGTTGTTATTTCGAGACTATGGAAGATACGATACAGCTCAACTTCGTTTTAAAAAAGGTAATTCCTGAATGTTTTTGTAGTTCACTGTTCATTTTAATTATTTTGGAAAAAAAAAAGTGACCTGTCCTTTTTTATTACTGCTCTAATTTCTTAGGTCGTTGCTTGTCAGAAAATTTTTATGTACGAGGAGATGGAACGAGGGTGTATTTCTTTACCAAAGGTATGAAATTATGTAATTTTATAGAACGGTTTGAGTGTCTCAAGATTATTTGATTTATAAAAGCTTACCTTAGAACAGAAGTTTAAGGAAGGTTTTACTGGCTTTTTTTCTTAATTCTCTGCTTTTACAAAGCCCAAAGCTAACTGTCGCAGGAAAGTAATTCCCTTTACGTGTACCCTTGTTGTCTCTGGGGTCCTGCAAGATTGCTTGCAGAAATCACTGAAAATTTCTGTTTGTCTAAGCATCTTGTTCCTGATGGTGTGCTCAAATTCTGGTAGTTAAAGATGTACTTGATTTCTTTCTTAAAATTGAGATAAATATGCTCGGAAGTTTGTAGTGCTGTGTTATTTTGTTCTGCTATGTTGGTGAATATGAGCTGTGAGGTTGCTCTTTTCGTGGAAGCTAAACTTAAATTCCTGATTATGGATGCGATTGCTCTTTGCCTGCCCACTGACTTGGTTCTGCTGGGAGTCAGTTTAGACTGGTATGTTTTAGCCTAGCTACTGGAAATTTTGAAAATGAGCATCACAATAGTTTGGTTTTTTTCTTCCTTTTTTCTTGTTACCCTCTGCAACTTAGACTGAAAGCAATAGAGATGGATCAGGATTTATCGCAGCCAGAGTAATTTTAGAAGTGAGGAGGATCTAGGACATATATGGGAAATCACTTGAATTCAGAGAGCCTTCTCGGTTTTTAAATGTCTTGGTTTGTGCTTACTCATGATAAAGAAGCTTGAAGTTTTCCAATGCTGATTTACATGGAGGAGGTAATGACATTGGCATAGATGTGTGGATTGTCATTTGGCAGATGAAATAGCTTTGTCTTGATAATACATGAACAGTGACCAAATGACATGCATTTGTTTTCCTCAGCCCTGGCATATCAAATCTGCTGAAGAAAGGGGATCTGTGAATCTGTAATAACCAGTGTGGTTTGGGCCTCAACATAACATTTTTTATAGTAATATAAATCGAGAGCTGCAAAAATGAATTTCTAACAAAAAAAACTTCCTACAGGCAGTTTCC
Source organism: Apaloderma vittatum (assembly GCF_000703405.1). Taxonomy (NCBI): domain Eukaryota; kingdom Metazoa; phylum Chordata; class Aves; order Trogoniformes; family Trogonidae; genus Apaloderma; species Apaloderma vittatum. The sequence continues at coordinate 23,556 of NW_009708941.1, forward strand.
TTGAGCTTTCAGATCACAAACCAGATTTAGTTTAATTTTTGGCTGAACTGCAGGTTGTTAATTACTACAGTCTATAAATGTCTTTCTTTTTTATCAATTAAAATAATTCTTCCTATGAGAAAATAGATGAAGTATGGAACATGTTCAACTTGGCTGGGTTAACTGAAGTACAGAATTTAGTTGATCGGCGATTACAAGTAAATAGGAAGAAAAAAGTGAAAATGCAGCGAGTTTGGATACAAAGCAAGTTCCAAAAACCACTGTTGCTATCTGAAGAATCCTGAAGAAACCACTGGAAGACACCCGTAGAGGTAATTGCACTATGAACTGCAGAAACTGAAGCAAATTTGAGTACATATATTTCCTACAAATCTTGTGTTAGCCATCAGAAAGGAGAAATACACCAAACTGATTTTTTGGTCAACGTATATGTGAGAAAATGATCTGAGGGGGGAAAGAAAAAAAGCACATTTCTGACTTCTGCTTGATATACAATAAAAGGATATGCATTAATGTATTTCCAACTGTGACCAGGCACTATTTTGCTTCCTTGAATATGAATAGTTAGTAAGTAAAAGTATGTAGCTTGTTCCTGTTGAAATTCACAATATGTAAGAAGTTTTATACTGAAGCATAATTGTTTTAGAGATTAGAGAAGCAGTATCTGGTCTCACTATCACTGCGAGCTGTGCGGTGTTAATTTCTGAGTCACATCTCTTTTAACCATTGTGTGTCTTGCAACTGTATTTCCTCTTTGGAGGGAAATTTCTTGATGCATAAATAATGAAGACAAAATCTCTTTCTGGTTTGCATGTAAGTTATCATTTTATACTAACTGCATGTGATGTGCATAGGTAGCAGATTAGTGGTGGATATCAGCCACTGTGACTGACTTACTCCTCTGAAGTCTCCACTTTCCATCCTCATGCTCATCAGAAACGTGCCAAACTCACGTTGCTGTAACAGCTTAGTGACACATACATTATATTTAAAGTGCCATAGGTTGTAAACTGAACCTCATGTAGAAAAGAATTACCACAGTGTCGAAATAGCACTGTAACCAAGTAGTTAATATTTGCCTGGATAAATACAAGCATTTCAGATACAGTAGAAGGAGGAGCAAAAAGAGTAGTACTCTTACATTTTATTAGTGTTGTTATGGGGTAATGTAATCACCCTAAAATGGCAATCTGCATGGCAGCTGAGATATTTTTGTGTTTACAGAGGGAGACTGCTTTCTTAAGGCTTGAGTCTTAGAAAAAAATACACAATGTTTTCGTATTGACCCTGTGGAGAGAGAGTAAAATTACAGGACTATGCTAGTGTGTCAAGTGCTTTTAGGGAGAAAACTAAATTGCAAGCACTTCTTGAGATGCAGACCGTGATACTGAGGCTGTTGAGCTACTGTTTAAAGATGCCACTTCTGTTATTTCAGTGTAATTATACAATCACTTAGCCACGAGGAGAGGACACAAAACAAGTGAATGAATAAAATAAATCTCTTACTTCAACAAAGATGTAGAATGCATGTAATCTATAGCATCATGCAGTTTTGAGGGCCATTAATATAGTGATGCTCTTGAAGTCTCTTTTCTTGCTTTTGTTTTAGTGTGAAGAGTAAGCATGTCACAGCTGACAATGGGGTGTTTTTGTGTTTTTTTGCAAGGTCTTAGCTGCTAAGCTAAGCAGAACTGATTGTCTTCTAGAAAAAAAAAAAAATATCTAATTTTAGATGCTAAGTATCTTCATCCCCTTTGACCAAATGAGTGACCTGCTTAATTTCCATAAACCCAGCTCTGTTACAGGAATGAGGTGCAATAAGGAGTCTTTGAAGGCAGGATCTCATCCTGCATTTCTGGTGTATTCTAAACTCGCATTAGAGTAAGATGCTGTTTTATGAATTAATTGGCTTAGGAAGCCTTGATTAGCAATGGCATTATTGTAACCTGCAACAAAACTCTTGTGATATAAATCAAAGGTTAAAAACATTGCTGTGTTTCTTCAAGCCCCAAGTCTTAAGAGACTGTAGGATCTGCATGGGAAATGCAAATAAATATTTGTTTGTATTTTAAATAAGTTGCTACCCTGTGCTTCTACCTGTGACTTCTGAGTATGCATAGCTCTTAGTCTAGTACAAAGCATTTTCAGCTGTAGAATTTTCAGGGGGGTGACGGTGGTGATAAGCTCTTGAGCATCATGCAGTCTTATTCATGTGTGTGATGTAGATTTTCCATGTGTAGAGGCTAATGAAATGTTTGCTTTGGTTCTCACACTCATTTGTTGATTCTGGCAAGATTTTAATATGCTATGTTGTTAGTTTAACGAAAATGTGACATCAGAAGAAACCAAACCCTGAATTCTCATATGGCCTTGAGCAAAAGTGAGAAACTTCCGCACCTTGCAGCACCAGTATTGGCTGCCGCATTTAGAATAGTTGTGCCTGTTTTAGAAGTAGTAAGATCAGCTAGTATTTTTGAATGTAGAATATCCACTGTAAAGTGAACTCTAACTAGTCTGAACCGTTGTAAGATCGATAGAATGGGAAACGGACAAAGACGTTGCTCCCGGTAAGAATTTCAGAATGTGAATAGGACTTCCTGTATGTTGACTTTGTGGCATTTCAGTTTTCAAAAAGCTTAATCAAGGACTTGTTTTTAAAATACTTTCAAAGCACCTGTATTAGTTGGGGAAATATTGGCAAAAAAAAGTCCAGTAGGACTGCTGAAATGAAAGAAAGGAGGCGCGGACAACTATATAGGACATGTAGTTTGAAATGACTTGTTGTTAATTAATTCCTGGGGAAAAGAAAAATTAGGATGTTGCAAACAAAGTGTGCCCAGTGTAGAAAAAGGATAATATAAGTTTCACTTTTGAAATCTAAAGTTACTTCTTCAATCAGGTATGTACCTGAAACCTCTAATTATATAAATTCAAAGTACATATTACATAAATACTAAACATTTTAATTGTTAATTGCAAATTATTTTTTGTTGGTTCAGTATGACTTCCTGTGCTGGTAAAGCAGACTTGTGAATGTGTGCAAATGGCAATTAGAGAAAGACAGTCTTTTTAGAATTGAACTTCAGCTTCATTGGCTTTGGCTTGCTTTATCAATAGCGTGTGCTTTTTGGCCATCTCCACTGGTATCACGTTACATTTATGTCCATGGATACATGAGAATGGTACTTGCTGGTTTAGACCTTGCTTAGATTTTAGGCAAGTACAAGATAGCTATAAAGTAAAGAAAGTAACTAACCTTTTTTCCTACACTAATTTTGAAGTATCTAGTCAGTAACAATTAACTCATAAAAAATGTTGTTCTATTTCCAGCAAATCCAAGGCAAGTGCTTGCACCATATCTACAAATCCACTGAATGTGAAGAGGACAACCAAAGTGCAGGGTGGATGGGGAGACGGCAGTAACTCTTAGTGATACTAGGGAAAAGTTTCTTGTATCGGAAACTGCTGTTTCTATTTTGTCTCTTACTTGCAACTTGGCTGATCTGCAGATTCTTCTGTTTAATGATGACTAATTTGTAACAAACCATCCTGAATTTTGTATTAAACACAGGTGGAAACCACTTAACATAAATTTTGCTACTTCATTTTGACTTGTGGTGTGATCTTTATTCACTGCTCTGCTGTGCTCTCTGATCTGTTGACATATGCCTCATTTCCCCTTTTTCCTGTGCATAGTAGACAATTAAACAGTTTCCACAGGAGCTATACACAAACATTTGCAGTAAAGTTTGCGAGCTGGGTTATTTCTAGGATCGAAGCAAGAGAGTGTTACTTCCTTCTGTACAGAACAGATTGCCTTTTCTTTTTGTGTGAATGCAATGAATTGTGTAGATGCTAAATTAATATAGTGTGTTGCCTGTATTTTTTAATTATTTTAAGCCAAATATGCTTTAGGGTGTGCTGTTTGTAATGGCAGTAATAATAGATAATTCATACAGAAACCTTTTCTTCTTTGTAGAGGATATGGAAATAAACCATATATACATATTTTAAAAATATTAAACTTTGCTGTTGTTAATAATACAGGTCACTTTGCCTTTCAGTATTTGTAAACTTCTCTCTGTTTAGAAGAAAGGTTGTACATAGGGGCTTTTTACATCAGTTATGTGCCAGTTTCCCTACTCTTGAGAATCAGCCGTAAATGGGACAAGTCTAAGTCTGCTAAATGCAATTACAGTCAGTGTATAGTCAGTAAGAACTATATGGGTCGCCATGGGCATCTTAGCAGGTTCTTTGGTGTAGCTGCTTATCCAGGCATGTAGGGACTCAGCTTTGAGCTGAGAAGGAAACTCCTCTGTCCAGTGACCACCCTCCACCTTTTGCTATTACCACCAAACTAAAAGAGCCTGCCTGTTTTGAAAGCAAGAGCCATACAGGCAGGAGCAGAGGAAGACGAAGATGCAGCTTGAAGGAGTGAGTGTTTCCTCTGGGAACTGGGTAGGAAAAAAGCTTGGATGGACTGACAAAGCAAGAAGAACCAAACAGGTAACTGAGGAACAGAACACCATGGGCAACATATAGGGAGAAGATGTGTAAGAGGAAGAAGGGGACTGATCTGTGACAGAAAACAGGTGAAACCTGGGTAAACAAACAAATTGGGGTAAGCATTGGAGGTGAAAAGACCTATCTCCAAAGTCTTTTCCTCCCAAGTACTGTATTTTCACGTCTTAGTGGAACATTATAGGCTTTGTCTTTCACCCATATGTACACAATGTATTTCAATTTATTACAAAGATGGAATGTTTCATTTGTTGTAGTTTATATGTGCTGTGCACATGTTTGCAGCAGTGCATGCAGGTTTATGATAGACCTGCTTTTGCTTTTTCCTTAGGAAACAATGTTTTTACCTTCTTTCAAGTAGAACTCTGTAGTGACAGAAGCTACACTCCTAACCTCCTGGGAAGCAAATACAAAAGAATAACAGAAGTGTCTGCAACCTGATTGTGTTCAATCAAGGTAGGACAATTAAATTTACTCCATATGTGCTGATGTTGTCCCATTTAAATCAAGACCATATCTGCAGATTATCACCTTGAAGTGCCTCTGAATCTCAGTTTCTGTTATACTTGCATCTGTTCAAAGGAACTTAAATTAATTTGGAAAAGCTAGAAATACAATTTAAAAGGAAGATAGCAGAGTAATCTTCAGGCTTTTTCTGAGATTACAACAGTTTAGGGAAGGAATATGCATATTATTTTAAAACACTCTCATGGTTGCAGAGGAGCAGTCATCAATGAGGCTGAAAATTTAGGTTATTTGAGGTATAATATACATTATCAACAATATTAAACCTAATACTTGTGTTACAGAACTCCATATACTTTGTTAGCCAAAGGTATCTTGTCAATTGTTACTGTGAAAAGAAGTTGGCAACAGGATAGTCCCATTGTCAGAGGATGTTTTATTGATCAGGTTACTACAATTTTGAAGGGAACATGAAAGATTAAGAAAGCAAGTGAATTAGTTTAATGATGACTAAACCCACTGATGACATACACAGTTTAATAAAGAATAATCTGAGCGTTCTTGTGTATTGATACTAAATGAACTTTTAAGTTCAGTAAAAACACTGACTTGATGTATGTTGCTAGATATAAAAACAACTAAAATGTTAAAATTTATAAATATGATGTAAAAATAGGATGCTCTATAGCTACTGCTTAAATCCAGTGTAGTCTTCTCTGTAGTGTGTCCTCTTCATCTACAAAAAAGATGCAGTATAAATAGATGGCAAAAATTCCTAGAGACATGAAAAAACTTCATCTGAAGACAGGTTAGGGAAATGAAGGACAGATGATGTGAGGATGGCATATAATGTATGTTTTAGCTTTTAGAAGGTCTAGCTTATCCCTTTACACAATACAAAAAACAAGGTAAATTAATCAAGCTGGCAGGCAACAAACCTACACTGATAAATATATACAGTGTGCCCTATAAAACCACAATGTTGATAAGGCTGAAAGATTGGTGAGTTACCAAAACCAGGTTACATTATATTTTCCTAGTTTTTGCATGAAAGGGAAAATTTGGATGTCTACTGTTTAAGATTTTAAAATGCCTCCAATTAAAAAGAAAAATAAAAAGAAACAAACCAAAATAACAACAAAAAACCTCAACAATCCCACAGTCTTTCTCAGTACTTTTTGTGAGATCCTAACATTGCTCATCAGTAGAGCTGGAGACTAAACCTGAATACAAAATGGGTCTAAGTGGGCACAGTTCACTGACTTAAGAAAAGATAGACATGAAAAAAGAAAAAAAAAACAAAAAACCCCAAACCATACTAATTGACATGACAACATGTAGTCCTGTAGCAATCATACAGCAGTTAGTATTTTATATAGAATGACAAATTCAGTGCCCGAGAGAGAGACATCAGTCTTACCACACTTCCCTGTCACTTACGACAGTATCACTGTAAACTGGCATTTGGACAAGCCAAAAGTGAAAGAATACAAGTAATTGGTTTACTAAAAGAGCACACAATTGATTAATTATGCTTGGGTCAGACTGGCTGTATTGGAGGGTTTCCTTGCAGAGCCAACATTCATTTCTTCTTTCGTTAGTGTCAGGCACACTTTAGCCTCCATTTCCTCCCAAATAACAAGTGCTCTTTAAATGGAGGAGCTGCATCTTTGAACTTGAATAAAAGGGTTGTTGTGCAGCGTAGGATTTAGCAGATGGTCTTAGAGAATCCAAACCTACCACTAGTCTTTTATTCTGCACTAGGAAAAGCTATGCTGTTTTAATGGCTCTGTTTGCTACATACCCTATTAAGCACAGTAGTCAAATGTTCTGAGGAATCGGGCAGCTTAGTTTCCAGTGACATTGATTACACTCAACAGTGAGAGGATGAGAAAGAGTGGTGGGCGGAGAAGTGAAAAGGCAGTGTGAGGCATTTCAGGGAGGAGGTTTGCACTCCAGCGCTTGCATGTGGGTGACAATCCCTCTGAGAAACAGTTTTTACCCTGAAGTGGAGCAGAGTTGAATCTTCTGTGCTCACTTCAGGTTTAATCTCCATCCCCACAACCTACCGATGCAGCCTGTCGTTAAATGTGCATTTACTTAAAATGAAGAGGGGAAAAAAAACCAGTAGCAAGAAGCTGCATCTTTAGAATGGAGCTGTGATTTCACAGAGCGAGATCCTGGCATGTTAATCTCTGGCGTAAATGGGTGTAATTCTCAATGACAATGCTAAGCCTGTTTACACAGCGGCTGAGCTAAACCCAAAGATGATAGACAATTCTGTTCAAAATCAATCATTTAATCCTTTCTAAATTTTTGTGATCTAACAACCAAAGATATTTGTGTTAAAAAAAGATGGTGCGAGAAAGCTGTGATTGTCACTGAGCATGACTTGCTTTGAGATAAAAATTATGACAGACTCATAATCTTATTTTAGATAAACATTTCATCTTATTATTCAAGAGTGAATATTACTGAGTCCAATAAGTACTTGCTGATAGTTACTGAACTCTGAAATAAGGTCTATTTTTTACATTGGAAACAGTCTGAGCTATCTAAGAGAGAAGAATAAAATCACGGTAAGTCTAAGTTTCTGTGTGATTCTGTGTAAGTTATGTTGTACTGAAGTTTACAGGGACTCAATATAATCAACAAGAACCTCGGGTTTTGTTTCTTTTTATTTTGCATATACTTATTTTAATAACAAATGAAAGCAGATGGAAAAGGAAACTGCATGGCAACCAGTCTGCCAAGCATGTAAGTGTTATTATATCACTTAAGATATTTAACAAACTGCTAAACCACCGTTTTATTTTCTGCATCAATTGGCTTAAGGCAGTGTATGAGAAACAGTAAGTATTTAGTTTACTTTGAAACAATTAGTGTTAATGAAAGGCCTCAAGGTTGAATCTTGAAGAAAAAATCTTTGAATCTTTGACTCAGATTCCCAATGTCAGTGTAAGTCCAGAAGACTCTTAAATTAAGTCTATGGAGTCGCTTCAAGATACAGACTAGTTGTCTGCAATTAGAATCCAGGTTAACTAATACCTGATGTTCCTTGTAAAAATAAAAATGCAAGCATAAAAGCACAAAAGTATTCTGTCAGTAAGAACATCTACATTAGATTGAATTCAAAATCAATTGCACAGAGACAATAGCTTTGATTACTAGTCTTGTTTAAGGGCTGAAATTTGGTTTCAGTTTAAGTTGCTCTGTGTTTATATTTTAGTGTACGTTATTCAGAACTTTTTATCCTACAACATTCTGTAAGAGTATTATGAAACTTGACAGTCAACGGGATTTAAATAAGTGATTTACAATAAAATGCTTAAGACATTAGTTTTTGCTTGTTCTCTCTCAAATAATTGAGAAAGTGCCTTTGAGAAAGTATGCCTGCTCTTAAATTTAATAGTCATTTGAAGCCCAAAAAGAGCAATATTTGTGAAGATAAGATTGAAAAAAAACAATAAGGGTAAAATGGCACTTCTAATGCATTGTCAGGAAGTGAAAATGTAGTTATGTTTCCTTGTCCTTTTAGATTTCATAGAAATTGTGTTCATACATTACCAAAGAACTTTGCATGTTGGTATGTGTTTCTAAGGAAATACTAGTATAATTTAAAATTACATTATGCTTTGGGCTTTCATTTTTTTTCACATTCGTTTATTCTCCTTTTCCTAAATCAGTCCATCAGATTAAAAAAAGAAAAACAAACATAATGACTCTCTTTGAAAGCCACAAATTGTTGATGGTAATGCAGGTGAATATTAACCAAGTGTTGTTTCTAGTGGATTTTCCTGCCATGTCTGAGATCAGGAACGGAACAGTTTATCTCCTTTGTTACCAGCATTTTTTTAAGCAGAGGTATACTGTATGTGTATTTGTGATACCTGATACCGTGTGCATGTTCTTGTTTGTAGCTACCCTATTTTCTGATTTACGTTAATAAAGGTTTTGGAGATTCCCCAGTGGAATGTAAGTAAGTATTACTTACATTATCTATGTATTACTATTTGTATTCATAAAGTGAATAAATACAAACTTGAACATAAATCTCCACGTGTAACTACATGAGCGGTGACAGCTTCAGGCCTCTTTGTTTTCATCCCCAGCTTACTAGACAAGATCAGCAATGAACATGCAAGCTTTCCCCAGGGGAGCCTAGAGCGAACTTTTTTATCTCTGACAGTGCTGCCAACTATTTCAGTGCTCCCTAATTTATTTTTTTAAAAAGCAAAACAGCAACAAAACACAACCCTACCACACACCAAAACATTTATTGCCAAAAAGAAGCCTGAAGGGCTTAGATTATATACATACGTACATATGTGTGTATTTGTGTGTGCGTAAAAATAAAACTAGAGCACAGAGAACATCAACAGGCTGGGAGGTAGAGAAACTGAAATTGGCTGGCATCCAATTAAAGAAAAGTCCAGGCATGAGAAAAAAGAAATTCTTTAAAGAGGTGTTTAATGTAAGGTAAAAAAGAAAGGTTATATGCTTAGAAAACCAATGGTAGTATGGAATGAGAAGTCAAAGAAAAGTTATTAATGGACTTTCAGGTTTTGGTCTGGAAAAGTGTATAAGCCATAACTTTCATGTTTGGGCTTCCTAAGCACTTTTATACAAGGAGCTTTCTGGGGATCCACATTTTTCTGCAGCCAGTATGGGTGCTGAGTCATAAGGAAAGCTGGCCATTTGGTTTTAGGTTTCTAAATATAGAGGTGAACATTTAAAGCCCTAATCTGGGAAGAGTGGACACTTGTATGCAGCTTTGGATAGTGCTTGTGCCAGAACCAAAGCTGCGCCTGTATTACATGTACTCCTGAAAATCATAGCTCCTATGATAAACACAAAAGAATCAGTTAAAATGAAAAAAAAAAATTAAATATAGAAGAATGGAAAATGTCAATCTCCGCTAAGCATCAAAACTCAGGATAGCTCATGTGCTCTCACTATGCTGAAGATGTAGAACAAGTAGACTTTGGGGGAGGGAACAGAAGAGCAACCTCACTTTTGGAAGGAATCTTGTGTTAAGCCTTAGAAGGGGTGAATTCTAACTGCGACTGGGATTTAGCTATTGTGTTTAGAGGGTAAGGAGTGGGAGTTTGTGGGAGTCTGCTTGGAAATAGTCAGTTTGCAGAATAAATATTACCAGAGAAGGTTTGTACTAACTTTACCTTTGCAGTTGGTGTATTATACCAACATTCAATATGTGGGTTGGTGGGTTGTTATATTTCCAATGAAATTTTGCACACTTCGGCTATTTGTTTGGGAACTTTGCAAAAATAGGACCTTTGACATTCAAAATGCTGTGACAGAGAATCAGAATTACAAAAAGGCCTTTTCACTTTCACTGTAAATAAACTTGTATAATCTAGTATTATATAGTAGGAGCTTCTTCTTAAAATTGAGGTTTTGCACTGGTGATTCACTGTTTTGACAGCATTCTGTGCCTTCTGCATAGATCCTGGCTGAAGAAACGCTTGCTGAATGCTTTGCCACCTGTAAAGGTTCGGGTGGGGATGGAGAAATCCTGTCTGGTCAGCAATTGTGTCCCTTTGGCTAAACGTGCCCCACTGCCTGCTGGGTGCCACCGAGGTGCTGCCACTCACCCCTGGCACGGATCTGCTGCTGCAGAGCGTGTGCAGCAGGTGCCATCTCCCCACTCAGCTATGGGGGTTCAAGCAAGTCCTTGAACGAGCTGTGAGGTCTGCTGAGTATTGTTCTGGCAGGCCAGGTGTGGCCCGGGGGGCGTGCCAGTGCCTGGCTCTGCTTTGAGTGAACAAATGCTTCATTATTTAGGGTGATTATGGTCCAGGGAGGCAAAACTCTTGGTGATTTTTGAATTAAGGGAAGGGTAGCAAGTGGGTAGCAGCAGAGGAAAGACTGTTTTGAGGGAAAACAGTATAAACTTTGTAGCAAACTTTCACCCTGCATACCTATAGTGTGTTTCAAGAACTATTTTTTTTTAGGTAAATAGTTGGCAACAGAACTTAACAGGGTGCAGAAACCCTGTAGCTATGTTAAGTGGCAAAGTACTAGCCAGCATATGGTGCTTTTGTACAGTGCCAGTATACATGCAGCTGATGGGTTAGTCAAAAAAAGAAGTCATTACCTTACTGTAAGATGTGAGCTTAAAAATGAGCCTGTGTCCTCATTTTCTGTGAGAACTTAAAACATGCAAATTTTGAGGTTTTAAAAGTTAGTCAGCTATGTGTGAGTTACAAAACCACAACGAGTTAGCAACTTAAGTTAAAATTTGAAATGAGTATTTTTTTATTTGCTTCTAGCTCAAAACCAGTTTTATCAGTTTCCCTCCAACTGGTGTAAGACTAAGACAGACAATTTTGCAACAAAAGGGGATTTCTTGACAATATTACAGCAAGATGATGAGAGGAATCTGACTAAACTAGGGTGGAGGAATGCACTGATACTTGTCTTAAAGGGTACCATTGTTAGCTGTAGACTTGTCTGTTGCACTGCAACACCTGCTAAATTCTTGGAGCTTCTCCACAAGGACTTAGATGAAGTCAAGATCTCTGGGCTCCAGAAGATAAATGCCTAATACGAAACATAAAAGTATATTTCTGCTGCCTATGATAAAGAAAGCAAGAAAGTCCAGTTTTATTCCACTATAAGGAAAATCACTAAATGTTATATTGTACAGCCCTTTATGTGGGACTTTCTAACATGTTCTTTGGAGAGGACTGAATCTTCTTTCAGTTATGCACAGTATGCTGAAGGTATTGATTTGCAACTTTATTACCAATCTTCACTATAATTCTCTTTATTTTGGGTGCTGTCTTTGCACAGGATCAATACCAGAATGTGTCTGTTTTTCTTAATTTAATTTCTCACTGTTATTTGTTTATTTTATATGTACAACATTCAAAATACCAGCTATTTCATGTGTGCTACCATTAATATATAATGGGTGAGGCCTTGGACAATTAAAAATATAGAATGCAGCCAAGATGAGACAGGTATGAAATGCAAGTTAGTGATTGTGTAAAATACAGCCATGATTCCAGCTTAAAATCTAACGTTTTTTGCCCAGTTGCTACATTTCACTTGTATCTCATATGAAAAGAAACATGGAAAACGCAAAATATTTCCTTTATCCACAAAGCTGCTAGTGCTTCTTTTCTCCATTGGAAGTGACTTCCCTGTGTCTTTAACAGTGAGACACTAGTTAGGTAGCAGTAATTCCCAGTAGTATCAGCTGTTTTTTTGTTTTCTTGTGAAATTTAATGCTATTTTCATTCTGTCTTTATCTGAAGGCCCTGAAGTTTCAGTCATCCCTGTTAATTCTGAAGATGATTTGTGGTGAAATTAAATTTCCATACAAAATGCAAATTTTGTATGTGATTTATGTTTGTGGATTTCTCTAATGAATGTGCCATTGCCATGAGAGGTCTACAACTATACAGCATTTAATTTATGCACAATTATAGTCCCTCTTGTAGAGAGAATCTCTAATATGACATTAGAAATAAATAAAATATTTTTATTTCTCACACTTTATTAACATCCTAGCTCAAAATTGATATAATAAGTATTGTTCTGAGCCACAGGAACGAAGCAGAAGTTTTGCTACCAACTTCATTCAAGACAAGATCTCATCCTAAAGAAATGTCACGGTTGGATGTACAACTATTATGCATACCTTTTCAGGTAGATCTGTTGATACTTTGATCAGTTTAATACCAAGTATAGTTGGGCTGCTTTTTCTAGGACCTTCTGGATATTTGTGGTTTTACTCTTCCTGATACGAAAATGTGGGTCTTTTGGCAAATTAAAAGGAACGAGAAAATCCTGCAGCTTGAGGATTGTGCATTGCTGCATTGTCAGACTGGCTTTTAAAAATTAGGTTTTCAGTTCTTCTCAGAAGTGCTTTAGTAGAAGATTAATGTTGGTGTTCAGCAATCACAGACTCAGGACTGCTTCTGTCCTGTGTCTGCTCCTCACAGAAAAGGCCTGTAAGAGAAGCAGCAGGATGACTAAATACAAAGAATTTTGAAAAAGGAAACTAAGCTGTTCTGTGTTCTCATTTATTAGACAGAGAGAGGGAACTGAAGAGTAACCTTTAAGGAACTCAAATCGCACCTGAATAATTTGCATTTAGAAAGGATGTTCCTTTCGTGTTCAATTGGTTTATTGAATCCATGTTAGATTCCTGTAAATGCTGCACAGCTTTTGCGTCTCCAGTACTTGGCCCAAATGAAAGACTAACCTTTGGAATCTGGCTTGGCTATATTACATTTGTGTTTAGTCTAATAGAGGTGATGAAAGTCATTGAACTGAATGGCACAAATTCCCTTGGTCCTTTAAAAGCAGCTTTAACAACAATCTCACTTGGATGTTCAGAGTGACAGGAATTAACATCATTCCTATACATAGGAACATGCTTCTGCTTAAAACAGCCTTCACAGATTCATGTTTCTGTAATCTTCCATGAGGGCCGCGTGGTACTAAAGGAGGAAAAGCTGAATATACTTTTCATTCCCAAGAGAAATTAAAAAGAAGTGCTTTGAGTGGTTAGCAAGCCTGCCTTCATTTTGATTCTACCAACCTGCCATAAAGAAACTTGAAACAAAGCTTGTGTTACTGAACAAAAATATTTTGAAAATGAGTGTTTTAAGGAGCTGTGGGGTTGCTGTGAATGTGGTCTGAGCTCATTCTTTTTCCTCTAGAGTACAGTATACGTTGACAGTAAATTCTTCCTGTAGATAGTGGTCATAGGAAGTTTCGCCCTAGGGGTCAGACAGAAAACCGTATCAGAAGTGTAAGAGAAAACTTGCTGTGGATGTGGGACCTCTATATAATATATCTATTTCAGCCTTTTCTGTTTCAGCATTTTTGTGTAGATCTCTCAGGTATATCGTACAAAGTCTTTATGGACAAGGTAGTATTTAACAAGGTTTTTGAGACCTATAATGTTTCAGTATTGTTTGTAATTTTTATGCAAAAGCAAAATAATATTGAAAACAGACATGAATCTAGCTTGTGAATTACATTCAGGAAGTGCTGTGTGGAAAAATACCCATAGTCACTAACAGGGATTATGGATTTAATATCCTATTTAATATACCCAGCATTAGACACCTAAGATTTTAAGTAGCATTTCTGAGTTTATTCATAGCAATAACTACTTGCTTGTATTCAGGGTGACAGTTTAGTTCTGGTCTTGAAAAGCAGGAAAAAGCTAATGTCTTTGTGAACTCTGCACTCACGCTCTCTTTACGGGAACTTTGCAATAACGGTCCTATTGCTCTTCTGAGCCAGAGTCTGGGATCTCCTGAGCCATTCTGAATGTGTGCTAGCTTCAGTTATTGGCATCCTAGTCCCCAGATGGACTTCTGCTTCCACTGCCCTGCAGCATTCCCTGCCAAAAAAGGTTACTCTTACCCTTTACCACTTGAAGGTAGAAGAACTAGAAGGTAGAAGAGTAGAGTTTGAAATGACAGTACTGAAAAGTGAAAGCTCTCATCAAGGGGAAATTGTAACTCTCCCCCAAAAAAACCTATGTAGACTTTGCTTACAGAATCCCACCCCAAGAAGCTATTCAGTAAACAGTTTGTCATTTCTGGGCATCAGGAACAAGTAACAAGAGCTATGGATAACCACTATCATAAAGGGCCACTAAAGCCATATATAAACAAAGGATTCTCAAACAACCTAGATATTTTGTACCTGTCACATCAGCAAAAAGGGCCTGGCTGCAATCCTGGAGTTCAGTACAGCTGCTTAATTGTAATTGGTTGTGATGCTGTCTAAGAAATTGTCCCATACTAGTGAATATTAATTTCATCTTGGTCATTGTGAGCTCAAGTTTGGGTTAGAGTGAGAATGACAGGATAACACATGTAGCACTAACTTCACAGCTAGTGTAGAACAATGCTGCATATTCTCAGAGATGGAGGATACTGCCCATTTGTCCTCTGTTCCTTGTTCTGTCTGTTCAAAGAATAGTAAATTGACATCAGTATCCTGCTCTGTTTTCTCTAGGCACTCCAAGAGTGAGCTTTGGGGTATTTAAGGGATCTACTAAAGCTCAGCAATATAACATGGGTCATCTAGAACAATGGATCTTTCGGCAATAATAGCAAAGCTTGACTGTGCGAGAACAGAGTGTTCTTTGGAAATAGTTCAGTTCTGTCTCAGAAGCTACAGCATATAAGTATATGCTCCAATATAAGTACCCATATTTGTGTGCGTGTGTGTGTAGAAAAAAAATTTAAAAATCCAAAACAAAGCAAGCTGACTTGTTCCTCCCCAAATCCACAGACAATATCTTAGATCTGCATAGATAGCAGTTGTGTTGCTTTATGCATGGCTGAGATGTGGTCAGGAAACAATATAAAAATAATTTTTTTTTAAAAGAATAAAAAATAGAAATTAATGTGCTGAAATGTCTTAATGCTTTTCTTTTTCCTCTAAATAGTGTTCGAAATAAATGAGTATGTGCAATTGACCATGGATTAACCTTTACTCCTGAGGATCTGAAAATTCAGTTTGGAACAAGTTTTACAGGATATCTTATAACTTCATTGGATTTTTTTTTATTTTATTTTTTACTTTTAAAGAATTTGGCATATGAATTTATCACAGACTCATTCAGGTTGGAAAAGACCCTTGGGATCATTGAGTCCAACCATTACCCCTACTCTACAAAGCTCACCCCTAAACCATATCCCCCAACACCACATCTAAATGACCCTTAAACGCATCCAGGGTTGGTGACTCAACCATCCAGGGATGGTGACTCAACCATCTCCCTGGGCAGCCTGTTCCAATGTCTGACTACTCTTTCTGTGAAAAATTTTTTCCTAATGTTCAGTCTAAGTCTACCCTGTTGCAGTTTGAAGCCATTCCCTCTTGTTCTATTTCTAATTTCCTCTGAGAAGAGACCAGCACCAGCCTCTCTACAATGTCCTTTCAGGTAGTTGCAGGCAGTGATGAGGTCTCCCCTCAGCCTCCTCTTCTTCAAACTAAACAGGCCCAGCTCCTTCAATCACTCTTTGTAAGACTTATTCTCCAGGCCCTTCGCCAGCTTCATTGCCCTCCTCTGAACTCGCTCCAGCACCTCGATATCTCTCTTGTATTGAGGTGCCCAAAACTGGACACAACGCTCAAGATGAGGCCTCACCAGTTCTGAGTACAGGGGGTCAATCACCTCCCTGCTCCTGCTGGTTACATTATTTCTAATTCAAGCCAGGATGCCATTGGCCTTCTTGGCCACCTGGGCACACTGCTGGCTCATATTCAGCCACTTGTCGATTAGAAGCCCCAGATTCCTTTCTGCCAGGCAGCTTTCCAGTCACACTTCCCCAGGCCTGTAGCATTGCATGGGGTTGTTGTAGCCCAAATGCAGGACCTGGCACTTGGTCTTGTTGAAGCTCATACCATTAACATTGGCCCATCAATCCAAAATCCCCAAGTCTCTCTGCAGGGCCTCTCTACCATTGTGCCGATCAACACTCCCACTTAACTTGGTGTTGTCTGCAAACTTACTGATGATACACACTATGTCCTTATCAAGATCATCAATAAAGATATTAAACAGAAATGATCCCAACACTGGGCCCTGAGGAACACCACTTGGGACCATCTATTCCATTGACCATCACTCTTCGGGCCCTTCCATCCAGACAGTGCTTTATCCAGCAGATCATATGCTCATCCAAGCCACGAGCAGCCAGTTTTTCCAAGAGAAGTCTGTGGGAAACAGTGTCAAGGACTTTTTGAAACTCTAGGTAGCCAATATCCGTTACGAGTGTACTGTGGCACTATCATCAAAAAGAAGATCAAAAATAGTGACTAGGGTAAGTGAAAAGGAGATAGAACTAGCCCCAAATCTGTACTAAAAAAAGAAGTTACATTTATTAACCAAAGTACAACTCCCACTGGGAACTTGGGTAGGTATCATACAAATCATGATGGAATATGTCCTTTAATGAAGGATCATTATTATAGCAAGCAGGTAGTCTCCATTTAAAATAAAAAGCTAGGCACGATTATATTAGTTGTTGGCATGCAAGCATCTAAAGGAGCCATGGGTTATTAGGCACTTACTACCTGAAGTGGAATTATCTGATAGGAAAATTGTGTAGGACTTTCTGTGGGAAAAAAAAATAAAAAACATATTGCATACAAACCTCTCTATATGAGTCCTGGGATGGATTTTAATGCTTTAAAGATAAGTTTGTTGGTGATGAAACAAATATTTTGGCTGTTCCTGAGGTCTGTGAGCTTCATTAAGTACATGAATAACAAATACGCTTGGTATATCTGATATCAAACTATGTTCCCTTCGCTTCCCTAAGATCCTTAAGCGTTGACTGAATCCCATCCTCTGAGACAGGCATTGCTTTCACTGTTGTTTCTATGACAGTAGAATATGACTGGTGGATCTATCTTTGGAAGGCAGAAAATGAGATGCATTGTCTTAGTGGTCAGGTCTGATAGATATGCTCTTTTATGTATCGGCACTGAGTCTTATATAAGATTTTGCAAAAGTGAGAGTAAGTTTTCACTAGAGAGACAGATGAGGAATAAAGAATTAGTACATCTCTCCATACAATACCTCCTAATGTGAAATTCTAGCCCTATTTATAACATCGAGAGCTTTGCCACTGACTGCAGTAGGATCACAGTTTCACCCCTAAGGTGCAGTTGTACTTTCCTAGGAAAGCTAATGTATGAAATACAGCCTCTGCCAGCACATCATCAATACAATAGCATAGAAAGAGGATAACACTGAATGACATCCATAGCCAGTAATAGCTGCTGCGAGCATCCTGTCGAGCAGTGTATTAATGTTAGTCACCAGCTTTACAGGTTCATATAAGATTATCTTCTTTGTACCTGAATGAGGTAGACTCAGGATGAGTTGGGATTCTTTGTGGAACTGTGGTTAGCATTTGTTTTTTGTAATTTTTTTGAAACTCATAGAAGAATGTCAGATGTGGTTAAGCTTCTTTGATAAAACACACCATTTATAACTTAAGTAAGTTTTTAAAGCCCTTCAAGGCACTGTTTAATTTTTTAGCTCTCTTTTTTGGTACTATCTAGTTCTGTATTGCTTCCTATCCTTAAGTCTTGCCTTTTGTAAAGCAGACATTGTCATGTGTGTGTTTCTCGGAGGTATCTTGCACCCCATGAAAGAAGAAAAAAGGCTCTTGACTGGGATCTCACAGACCCACTGCTCAATAGGTACTGTGCTGTGGACACCAGCAACATTACAGAAGGTCTTTGGCCAATATGTTGCCTACAAGTCATGGACTGAAGGCTGTTGCTCCATATCTTCCAGGTAAGACTAACATACTCTTTCTGATAGGGCTGTTTAGATATCAGCTAAGAAAAAAATTCCTTAATGTGTTTGCATGAGAATGAATCCTGTAGATAAAATTGTATTACGTAACAGTTTCCTGCAGCTTTCCAAGTAGTTGTTGGAGTACTCCAAAATTTAATTCAGCCTCTCGCTATGGAATTGGATCTCTATACTGTACTTCTGATTGCTTCACTCAGCTCAATTAATGATGTGGAAGCACTTGTTCTTTCTCTGAAAAGTGTCTGGGTGCCTCCTACCAAAGCTAGGGAAATCACCTTCTGCTGAGCTTACCCATATCTGCAGCAATAGCTGCCATAATGTGTGCTTCAGTGCCTTGTGTAATATCTTCCTCCAAATTAAGGAGGCTCTGACACATCAGACAGTTTTTCCCTGTCTGTATTTGATTGCACACTTAAAATCAGCTGACTCTCAGATCAAGTGGTGCCCTGTTGCTTTAAGCTCAGCAGTGGCTGTTGTCTATGTTAGGGAATTCTTCTGTCATTGTAAATGGTAAAACAAAACTCATACTAAAGCTGGCCCCAGAATTTCTTTGCAGTGATCCTCCCTGAGAAACTGGAGCTTTCTTGATCGCGATTTGGAAAATGAAGGAATGTATGCATATAGTAGAGGGAACTTAAGAAAAGGATTTTATCGAATAATATCCAAAATGAACTGGAAAAAAAATTATGTATAGCAAACCAGAAGGAAGCAGAACAATAATTGCGGTGACAGATTCCTTTTAGAGTCTGAAAGTACTGCAAGTTTTACTCAAGGCTGGGGAAAGTTCTGCACTGTGGTATTACATGTCACCATCCTTACATATTCAGCTTGGCACTGAGACCATTTCATTGCCTCATTTCATGCTAGCGTGTTTCAGGCTACGTGCTGAGTATCTCCAGTATTTGGCTTTTTATACTATATGCAATAGATTCAATTTTCCTATTCTTACAGGCAATTTCTTTAGCAGTATGCCCTGAAATGCTTTACGGATTCAAGCTGCCCCTTAATCAATGTTGCAGAGGATGCAGTTTTGATCTTTTTCTGTAATATATGAACTATGATACTAGATGCGTCCTGGCATACATCTGTCAGACCAGACTGAAAGCATTCAGTTAGAGACACTTCATTACCAGAATGGGGCCAACACATTGGAGACAATCTAAAAAAGGGGCATTGAAATACAACATAGATAGGAGATAGAGGATCTCTCAAAATAAGGTCATAATGGAGGACTTAAATTGCACATCTATCCAGACAACAACAGGACATCCTCAAAATATGCTACAGTATCTGCATACTGGTACTGACTTTTACAAATATGCAACAGATATGGATTGTTTGTGAAAAGAACAGCTATGGGTCAAGATGTAACATAACACAGAAAACAACTCTGCAAATATAAATATTTATAATTAGTGGACATTAACTGCTTCCTACTAAAATTGGCAAGAATGATGAATCCAACCCTCTTAATACTTATTGGAGAATTAGGAAGCTAATGAGAGAGTGCAGCAAAAAACCTCTTCTGCCTTCTAGAAAAATCAGCAAAGCTAACATTGACAGACCATAATGAAGAATACTCCAGTGTGCTGAGAGCTACTGGGCTGCAGATCCAGCACTAAAAACCTCCAGTGCTTGATGCTGAACCAAGGAGTGAAAAATACAAAATGAAAAATCCTGCATTGACTGAAGGACATGCAGAATTCTCTTCTGTCTGTAGTTTTTGTGATTGTTAATACCTCTGTGAAACCCTGCTGGACTGCCATAGAGCAAATTACAGGCAAGAGATGAAGGTGTCTGGTTTGATCTTCGAGCTTCTTTGATTAGGTGCAAGTAAGAGTCAACGTAATCTCTCCGTACTGTGGAATGTTTTAATATCTGCTGTTACTTTCTGTGCTGGTTTGCAGTTTGAGTCCTTAACTTATGACCTTTTTTTTATTTAGCCATTGATTACATCCCAGAAGATGTGATTCACTTGAACTACAAAATCCTTGTTTGTTGTGGTACTAATAAGCATTGTGCCTACTGAAAGCTGCAGCAGAAAAGAAAGGGAGGAGGTCTAAGAGGCTTGACACCATCTTTTGTCTGTGTCACAGCAAGGGTAGAAGGAAAGATGTCTAGGAATTGTCTTACCGTCACATGCACATATACACATATATAAGCATTTTTATTTGTTTATCTAATCTCTTAGATGCTCTTTCAATGCCTGTCTTAACCCTTTGTTTTTGAAGTACGCAAGGAAAAACTATATGACAGGCATTTAATTTTTTTCTTTCACAAGAGCAGCTAGTGTTCCTTGTGTTGGGAAGAAAATGGGACCATGTGGAAAGCTAGATTTCAATTAACACATCAAAGGGCAGTTTGTGGGGTTTTGCCTCTAACTAAGGTCTAACTGAGTTGCAGGACTGTGGGAATTTTGTGTTTTCCTACATGCTCACATATTGCATTCTTACCTCTCCTACTTCTCTACTTTTCCTCTGCTTCTCTGAAGGGGCCGAATGAAAGCAGTATAATCTTGTTGAATATATTCTATGGTTCTTGCTGATGAATTAGATGAACAGCTGCTGGGAACAGTCTGGGAATACAATTTGGTGAAAAAAAGAGATGAGATACAAACAAATTCCCTTATGATGCTATTCATTCTATATGCAGTATTATACCAGAGGGTGGAAAGATGGAAAGGCCTAAAATTCAATTTCAATTTGAGCTGGTTTAAAAAGAAGCAATTCTACATACATTGCACCCACGAAGACATGTATTTATAGGCACAAAGTTAAAATTTGTAGGTAGAAACTGTGCAGCTGGTTGTATACATTTGGGTTTTTTTGCATACGTAAGAAGTTTCTTTTATAGGCACAACCATTGTACTTCTCATCATTTCTCAGTTACGCTAATTCTTATATTATCTAGTTCATATCTCTTCTGTGTGCTTTAAACAAGGTTGGGAAGGGGGAGAAAGGCTACATTTTGGCATGCACGACAATCAAAAATCCAATCCAGAAAATGGAAAGGAAGTCATTGGTATGTGTGAGCGTTTCTACAATATCCTCCTCTCACATTTCTGCATTGTAAAAATCTGGCATGCAATTGTGTGTTAAGCCTGGAAATTAAAACTAATCTCCTCAGCTGCCTTATGAATGTCATACACCAACTGAAGCAATGGGCATTTTGCTTTCTTGTCTTGCTACTTCAGTAAATTCCTTCTCTGGTCCTTTTCACCTAGCAGCGTCTGGGAAACACACACAGAATTAAACACGCCTGTCTACAGAGACAGGAGAGCCAAAACCAAGAATTACAAGGGTCTTAGATAAATTACCATTTATTATAGTTCTGATAATTCACACTCTTTTGGAAAGGTTGAGCAGATTTTTTGATGGGGATCTTGGGTCTTGACCACACATCCCATATTTCGAACCAGATGTCTGTGGTTTACCAACTCGTTTCCTTTTATCCCACTGCAGGCCAGTAGTAGGAATTGGGTTCTTTTCTTGATTGGCTGATTAGAACACATGAAAATCCTCTTATGCTATGTATGTTTGTAAACTACAAGGTTGGTTTGGAAACACAACCATTTTAGAGTTCTAGGAAAAGTAATTTTAAATAAACATTTAAAAATGTTATTCTGGAAGATAATGTTTTCACACTTACATAATTGGAAGAGGCCTTCTTGGTAGTTAGGAAAAAATGGAAAAAGAAATACATAATTTTAAAAATTAACTCTTAGAAATCATCTAGAAGATTAACAGTAGTCATGGAGACTTCAACACAAATGATGTGTTTTTTTCTTTAAAAGGGATGGCATTAGCTCTCAGGATGAAAGTGTCGTCAGCACAGCTGTAACTATAGCTTGACACTTGGTGCCTCTGTGCATGTGCATAGCTTGATATTATCTAAGTACCGGTAACAGTGATACCTACGGCTACCGTGGATAAACACAGAAGGTTTCTGATGACAGCATCTGAAGCAGAGGAGAAAAGCTCTCATGTGGTTTATGATACCGTCAGAACCCTGAAGCTGGCAGAGCTTCATTCACATTTGGTTTTCTGTTTTTCATGCATTACTTTTGTTTCTTGTTGAACATCACAAATACTTTTTCTCTTTAAATAAACCCAGATTAAAATTAAGAATTATTATCAAAATACCTTTTACCACCCTGGTTATTTTTAAAGAATTCAAAATCACAAATTGACATCGTAATAGTTATACGAGGGATGTTTTGGATAATAGAACTCTATTCTAAGAAATAATGTAATCAAGAATAATATTTTTTTAGTTAAATTTAACACAGCACTATGATTTTTGGCATGTGGTTGATTGTATCACTCAATATGACAGTCAACTCCATCATCATTAACAGAATATAGTGAGTATTGAATGATGCCTTTGTAAAGATATATATACAGGCAGGGTGGCTAAAAAATGTCAACAGCATTTGCCATTACAAAAATCTGGGGTTTATTTATCTGTTTCTTTTTTTTTTGTATTTTGACAGGTATGCTTAAAACTTGCTCAAATTAATGTTCATTATTTTTTAGTTTTCCAAATTTTTTTATTTTACATGGGAGGTATATTTATTTATTTTTAATTTTTATTTTTATTTTACTAAGGCCTTGGTGGCCTACAACACTTGTACTGCCTAACCTACAGCAGCCAAGTTAAAGGAAACAGGTTCTCTAGTACTAAAATCATCACAGTAAAAAAAAAGAAAAAGAGAGGGGCAGAAAAAGGCCTTAAAAGGTCATCCAGTCCATTCC
>NW_009708941.1:46662-55234 GCF_000703405.1 Apaloderma vittatum
GAGGCAGGAAATGGGTAACTAGGTCATCCCTGACAGATGTTTGTGTAGGCTGCTGTTAAAAACCACAAATGAAGGGGATTCCACAACCTCCATAAACCTATTCCATCTAATCTAGACTTTAAGTTGAAAGGATATTTTTGGTTTGAATTTTTTTTTTCTTTTCATCTAGTCTACTCTGCTGCAAATTAAGCCATTACTTGTTTTAAGTCAGGTGGGTACAAAGAACTGTAGATCCTGGCTTTCTGTACGCTGCCTTTTAAAATATGCATTTTCCCCCCAGTCATCTTTTCCTGAGGAAGCCAAGCCCCATTCCTTCAACTTTTCCTTCTAAGTCGTATTTTGAAAATAACTTATCATTCTTGTTGATTTCATTTCAACGCCATCCAAATTGTCGAAATTGTTCTTGGAGTACATTACCCGAAATTGCACAGAATGCTCCAGCTGAGGCCTCAGCAGCACCGAAGATTGCAAAATAATTAGGTCCGGCATCTCACATACTGCACACATCCTAATACATCCTGGAATGCGAAAAGCTGTTCTGCAACATCATCATGTTGTTGGCTCATATTTAGTTTGAAACCCACTGGAACCTTCCTATCCTTTCCTGCACTCCTGTTGCCTTATTAAAGCATTATCATACTATATTGATGTCCTCTGTTTTATTTTTGCCATGGGTAGTGCTTACTTTCTCTATATATAATGATCTTGTTGCAGTTATGCTGTTTCTCATGTTATCTAGATATTTTGAATTCTGATCTGTTTTTCTATGTGTTTGCAACCCTCTTCCAGATTTTTTGCAAATTTTACAAGTTTACTCCCTGTTCTATTATCCAAGCTGTTCAATGAAAAATTGAGTAGAATAGGATGGATGAGAAATTCCTGAAGGGTGTTACTGCAGTGCCATCCTGCTTTGTCAGGAAACTGTTGATAAATGCCATTTGTGAGAAATACTTAACTACTTGTGTGTCAACTGTTACTTGATTTTATCTATATCATTTTTTTGTATTTCAGGCAAAATTAAAGAGGATGCAACTAAAAGCTTTCTTAAAATGCAGCTATCGCATTCACTGCTTCCTTCTTATTCAATAGGCTTGTTGCCATCTCTGAGAAGGAAATTAGAGAGGTTTGACACAATAATGATCCTAAGAACCCATTTTAATGTCTTACTGCTTAATTGTTTTCTGTCATATTGTTATCTTCATACCTATATACTAACTGCTTAATAGCCTATGATAGTATATCTCAGAGACGGATGAAGTATTTATGAAAGTTAGGTCAATTGAACTCTAATTCCTAGAACAGGCAGTATTTTTATCTTTTCTAGTCTTTTAGGACCTCCCTTGTACTCCACAAATTCTCAAAAAAACCCAATCAAAATTGTCGTACATAGATTTTTTTAAAAAATATTTTTAAGTGCTCCAGGGTAATTTTTAGTGCATTTTCCTATGGAAACACAGTTTCTACGGTCACAGTGTATGACCAGTCAGACCACACCGTGACTTTTGACCTTGTTACTTACTTTCCAACTGAACTGGACTGAGTAGTTGTGGTCTCAGAAGTACCATATTTCTACAGTTTTTGTGAAAACGAGCAGGTAAATAGTCAGTCCTCCATGGCAACAAGGGATTCAGTGTAAATGAAACCATGATATCAGGTATTGGAAAACTCACAGAACGTTAACAATATTCCAGCTATAAATTTCAGTTAGAGCTTTTGCTCTGGGCTAATCCAAACAGGAGACACAAGGCTACATGTAGGAAGACTTTATCTACTGCTTTCTCAACTACACTTTTAAGTCAGCAGGATTGGAAACTGCTATGTCTTACTACCATTTAACCCATTTCCCCCCTCTTCTGGTCTGTGCTTCTTGGATCTTTGTTAAAATTAATTGCTTTGCATAAATGATACTAAGATTTTTGTTATACACATTAGGCAAAAAAAAGCATTGAATATTTTGATCTTCTTTGGGTCACATTATTTGCTATTTTTCTTGTTAGATATTGGATTTGAACCTTCCTTTGCCTCCCTTACTTCATGTATGTGTATGACTTTTTATTAGCTTTTAGGTCCTTTCCTAGTTTAACTCATTTTGTCTTTCAGCTATCCCAATTTGTGTGTGAGCATGCTATCCTTTTAAACTAAGTTTCAGTCATCTGTTTGTTTCCACTTTTTTATGTGATTCCTTCTTGGTTTTTAGTTAATCACATAGCTCCTGATGAAGCCTTGCTGCTCTCTTCCAGTGCTTTCTTTGCATCAGGGTAATCTGCTGTTATGCCTTTGAAACACTTCTCCTATGCTCCAATTTCCTTCTGAATTTCTTCCAAAAGATCTACCCACCCATTCATTCCCTAAGCCAACTAAAGTCTGCTTTTGGAAGCCGTTCTCTTTTTGCTTCTCCATGCTTTCTTTGGCATCACTGTTTTTATTGTTTTGTGATCAGTTGTATACGTATACCTTCCATCTTTGTCCTAATCAGGAGAGGTTAACTGAAAAGCTAAATAATATGCAAAACAGCCTTTCCTCTCTTATGTCCTAAAGAGTCTGAAATCACAAGTACTTGTTCTGAATACCCTTGAGGAATGTGCTGGGCAGCTTGTCTCCTGTACAGCTATTTTCCAGACCATGTGTGTCTCTGTGTGTCTGTGTGTAGAGGTGGTGGGTGAGAAGGAAAGGTTGTCCCAACTCTGCTGACAGTGGGGCTGTTATCTTTTTCTTGGAGGAATACGACATGTCTGGACAGAACCAGGGATAGGACACAGGTGTGAGATCAGATGCAGCACGACAGCTCCCTTATTCCCAGCACAGCAGGCATTGCAAAGTGAGGCAGCAGATCAGCTCACCTGGAGCTGGAAGGGAACAGAGGTGGGGTATCTGTAAATTATAACATTGTCGTTTTAATATCTAATATTTCATCATCTATCGGGCTTATTTTTTATGCTATTTGGCCAAAATTTGAAGGCCTTATTCAACAATGACTGAAAAAAAAACCCAACCACCCCAAACTGGTATGACTTTTGCCTGAAAAAAACATCAAGACATGCCCTATTGCTATTAGAAAACACATACAGACAGTGTCCGTCTCTGATGGCTTAAAATCAAAGGCAACAAAATAAGCTCCAGGCAAGACAGATACTTCAGGAAAGAAGATATAAGGTGTAAAGAGTGAGACAGAAGTATGAAATATAGGTGGGAAAGCATGAGCTTAAAAAAAGATGGAAAGGAAGCCTGACAGATAAGAGGAGCCTGTTTACCTCAGAGCAGCGTTATAAAAGGAATAGTCTTGAGTGTAGGAAAAAATTGTAGGGAATAACAGACAAGTAGATTGCAAGGAACACGGAAAGAAAAGCAATAGCATAAAATGAAAACAGACAGGTGGGGAAAAAGAAAGTGAATGTAGCATCTATCAGGGTAGAGTTTTTCATTTCTTCACCAGGGAACATTTAAACACAAATTATGTTTTATTAAAATAATGTAAACAAGAAGGGATTGTAAAATTGTCCTTGATTCTGATGGGGATGTAGCTGATAATCTTAGTAGCTAAAGCATGGAAACTGGAGTTGAGAGGGACATTTCTATGGTAAAAAAACACCCACCGTTTAATTTTTGTGTTTGGTTTGAAGGGAAGCTGTTTGCAGGCTTCTTAGAGATTTGGAGTACAAATAATCATAGCAGAGGTGGATCACTGGATCTGACCGACAGTGACAGTGTCAAAGGTATGATAAATGCGGTTTATGAGAATTACACGCATGATGAAAATAGATCTGTGCTTACATGGTGTTTGTGTCTACTTCTTGAATGTATGCTTAATGTGATGCCATTTTTTTCACTTTGGCTTCTCTGCGTTCTGATATGCTGGTATATTTAGGGAAGATATTTTTGCTAGTATATTATTTATGTATAGTTTTGTTACCTTGCAACTCAGAGTTGCTAGCAAGTGCTATATTAAAAAAAATATAAAGCGTGTAGTGTAGTATATGGCTTAGGGAGACAACTCTAATTCAGTGAGCCTCAAAATTGATTTAATCAAGATTTAAATAACTTTTTCCTATAAAAATATTAGTGCTCTGCAGCAGTTTTAGAAAACTTTAACTAAACTTGAAAATTAATGTTAATACAATTGCAATATTCCTATTTGCTCATAAACAGAAATGCTATGTGAGAATCAAGTGCAGAAGCTGTTACAATCTGAGGTGGTGTCCTATCACAGCAATACATTTGCTGTCACAGTCACTTGACATTTTACCTTGTACCCATGCCAAAGCTGCATTTTGAATCTTCTGAGCTACAGGACAGGCTGGAAGATTGTAGCTGTCATTCCAGCCCAGACTGGCCTGGAGCACATTGGTCTGATACTGGGAGGGTCCATAAATGCGCTGAGCTCTGTCAGGAGAAGGAAGGACAGAGTGAGCTTCAAGCTTCCAGCATTCACCAAGAGAGAAGCCAGCATTTTCTTCTCCCAAGTTATGTTTTCCCAGCATACTACATTCCATCTAACCTAGAAATGTCATAAGTACATCATTTTGATGATGAAATAATTTAGGTGTTTTCTACTCCAGCTGCTGTACCAGTATGTCTCTTTAGTTAGAAGAATATTTTTCTACTATGATAGTTAAATCCGCTGATGTTGGCATAGTTATAGGGTGTATGTATGTCCTTCTGTATGTGGGGTAGGTGAGTGCGTATACATATGTACGTATACACATATCTATGTATAAAATTTATATATACTGACAAATATACTGGCAAACATAAGAGTGTGGCATACTGTAGTAACTGATACTTTAGGAAAATACTGCTATGGGTCTATTATCCAAAGTGCTAAGATGACAGTGAACTAACAAAGAATTTGAAGCCTTCTTAACAAACAAAACCTCAGTTTCACTGGCATTGCAAGTACTTGATGGGCTAAATCAAAGGACTTGAATATTGCTTAAGAAAGAGAATTGCTTGCTTAAAGAAAAAAACAGAAACACAGCTGGGTTGCTCTACTGTCTGTTGAAGAAGGTAACTTGTTCCAAGTCCAAGAAGATGGAAGAAGGTTCCATATTAAATATTGCTGATTAAATAGATGAAAGGTAAAAAGAAGAGATATAATACCCTTGGGCATATTTTAGAACTCCTAATCAAAAGCAGCAGGTGAAGGAAATAAGATACCAAAAGCATCCAAAGTAAAGACACTAATGACCTCTGATTCCTGATGTTTTCTTAATCTCTCGCCAATTTAAGTTTGGGAACATATAGTTTAACAGTTTTCCAGGGATGATGCCATTTTTTCATAATTCTGGAAACTCTTCACTATCATTTCTTGAAGTACTATCCTGCAAAATAAAGTTCCTCTTCTATGTGTACTTCTGATTGTGATTGAGGCCTTCCTTCTAATTATTGACATAATTTAAAAATGGTCTTATTTAGAATCATAGAATCATAGAATGGCCTAAGCTGGAAGGGACCTTAGAGATCATTTTAATCCAGCCTCCCTGCTGCCAGGGACGCCACCTCTCGACTAGATCAGGCAACACATGGGGACCGAACGGTTATTTAGAACTTGTATGAATTGATTATCTGACCTGATCAGTCACATCTCCCGGGTATTGCAATATCTGCTGCTTGCTAAGCCAGCTCAGCCAGCAAATATCAAACTGATTTTGGTGGGAAAAGGAGAGATAAGACATAGCCAGTTATTAAGAACATGTATTATCTATGGTTAATAGAGTACATATTTTTCATGAGGACACCAAAATGTATTTAGTGCCTGTGAGCAGTGAAGGTGAAGATCTCATGGAATAAACTATAATCTCTGTAATTGGCCCCACAACCACAGAATATTCTTCCTCAAGAACATCTGGTAGAAATGGTGGATTCCACCACATGTAATGTTTGAAATTATGTCTCTTCTGTAAATGATATACATAAAAGTTTTGAAATCGACATTTGACCTGAGTGTACAGTTATCTTTACAGACGCAATGCAGATGTCTCCAGAAGCTCGCTCCTGTTGTAATCTTCCTTATTTTTACTATGCAGCCCATCAATATCAATTCTCTTCTTTAAGCCCTTTCCTTCGCTATCTGCCAGTTTGCGAGTTTACTGTGATAAAAGTTTCTTGCATGAAAAATTCTAGCTGCAAAGTTGAAAGCTCGCACAATTTTAATGTTTTTCAGGATTTTTGTTGCTTGGCTTTTTATCTTTGGAATAATGAAATTTCATGATGTTTTTCTATTCTTGATTTGAGGGTTACTACTGTGATAAACCTTGCGAACTTCCATTTGACACATTCTCCACTTGACACAGCACATAGGCATTTCACTCTGTTCTGAGTTTTGAGGTCTTAACAGTTAGAAAAACTAAATGAACTTTCTCTGGCTTCATCTGGAGTCAAGCTTTCCTGTGTAGGTAGCTACGTTGCACCGACTGAAAAGGGCTTTCCCCATACGTACTACCTCAAGTTATGCCTGATGTTGATGATATGCAGTGTTCACATAGGAAACCTTGATCGCAGATTACTCTGCTCCTGAAAACCAGAAGGCAAAGAAAAAGATCTAGTATTTCTTATATTTTTAAAAAAGAATGAGTAATACTTTTTCAGTACTATCTGAGTTGGATTTAGTTGTTAATATGTTGGGTGGGTGACATGGAGCTGACTGCTCACCACTGTGAGAGAGAGGTTATCCATCTGGCCACTGGGCTATAAAGTTTTATTGAAAAATGAAGGCAGGGCCTTCAAGGGAAAGCATTATGAACACTTATGATGCTATGTAAGATATTTTAGAATATGTCTGGAAATTTCTAAAAGGTGTTAATGAAGATGTTCTTCTCTCCTGCTGTGATGCTATTAAACTGATAACACTGAAGTAGTGTGGCTTTACAAATAAAGGGATACCTTAATATCAGTGTCAGCTCTAACACATTAAGAAAGTAGGTTTTCTCTAAGTACAGAGGGGGAATACACCAGCTCCATCTCTTTCTCTAGTTATGTAGATGGTGTCATCTGGCCATGATGTATATAATTCACATTCTGCTTTCAATCTACATCAACAGCTCACAAAAACAAGAACTATAGCTCTGCTATATTATGAAAAGTAAACTCCCACCTGTATTTTGCAGCAGATACCCATCTCTGCTAAGCAGCAGGTGCTGTCTTTAATGAGTGCACTGGTGGTCCCTTCTCACTCCTGGTCCCTCAGTGAGGTGCCTTATAACACATGCCGAGACATTGCAAAGAACTGATTATTTTTCATACTGTTAATTTATGTCAGTTTAAAAGGCATCTCAGCATTTGTATGGTATTTAAACTGCATGTCTGATAGAAGAAGTAATGAAAGGGATCTTCCTCTTCATATCTTGTTTCCCTAGTCAAAGCAATGGATGCTTTCTTTAAACAAGGAGTCCCAACCATATCATTGTAATGACTTGTAGGCAACAGTTTGTAAGCAAAAGTGGCAGAAAGAATGCTTGGTTTTGTATGTTTTTGTAAGGGTAGCAGGGGCTTGTATTAAGTGGATGCAAATGAGTATAAACAAAGAGGCTGAATTTCTTTAACTTACTGCTTCTTACCTGGCAAATTTCAAAAGCAGCATGAGGATATGCTCATCGGGAAATGAGGTGCACGTTTACTTAATGCTACTGTACGGATTGTGGGATTATGAGTATATTCTGGTTTTAACTTTGCAAGAAGTTTCTATGCCAGGTGCTAAATATTAATATTGCAATCAGAGTGAACTAGCACAGTTTGACTTTGTGCCTAAGTACTAGCAATTTCCTCGTGTAATTTGCTTAGGTATAGTCTGAGAAGTCTTCCCTAGGATCAAGTCCTTAAAAATAAGTAAGTCTTGGGTGAAGTATCAGATTGCTTCTCTCTGCCAAAAAAAAAAGAGAAAAAAAATAAATGTATAGCTGTTACTAAATATATATCCTGGAACAGACTTACTTAGCAAGTAAACACACTAATTTTTACTTTGAGTTAATACCAAATTGCTAGGAAACTTGCAGCTATGCTGTATACTTGTGGGAGGTGAAGATCTCAGATAATTTGACAGATGTCACTTTAAAAGGAAGAGACAGAATTGGTAATATCTGTGTGGTGCACAGATCTGCAGAGCCCAACATTAGTAATCCATTCCTACCACTCTCAAGCAGAGGGGAAAGCAGGTTAGTAGATGGCCAGGATGTCTCCACACAGCAGCCACAAAATGAGTGCCAGGCCTGCCTGAGGAATGTACTTCTTTATATATGCAGAACGCAGCTCTGCAAACCATGGTTATGTTTTTTAAGTAATCACAGTCAATGTCATACCTAAGTTGCACTCATAAATTAAAAGGCTTTGTTCCAGAACTGACTTTGCCATGTGTCTCATATTGTCAGTGAAGAAGACTACCTGAGTTTCACCGAAGGAAAAACTGAAAAACAGGATTAAATTCCACCAGTTCTGCACTTCAGTCTAACTCTGAGGGCAGAGGCACGTTTTGAAAGATGCAGAGGTGAGGACTGGTGCACAGCCGGGCGCCTCGGCCTGCGGGGTGAGGCAGGTGAGGGGCTGCAGGGCCCGGCACATGGCTCCTGCCTGGGCTTCGGCT
>NW_009708942.1:0-6096 GCF_000703405.1 Apaloderma vittatum
CGTCCTCTCCTCCTCCTCTACTGAGACTGAACTCGGGTGAAGTTGATGCATCGGCCCTGGAGGGTGGAAAGAGAGAAGCTCTTATTGGTGGAGTGATGCACGCAACCAACATTTGCCAGCGCTCAGTATTAGATGCTAGAAGGCGCCTGTAATTTAAATTCTTATGTTTGTGGAAGTAAGATACCCATGAAAAACCTTTTAAGAATTAATGGAAATTACCCAGAGTCAGGCACTGCATTTGACTCACAAATTTACGATGTTGGAAGATGCATTTTGAACAGTCGCAGGTCTTTGGTGAGGAGGATTTACAAATCCAGCCCTCTGAACGCTGCGAGGGAAGATCACAGCCAAGACAGATACTCCCCGCAGATCTCCCCCAAGCCAACTCCTCACGCAGTGTGGCGCACATAGATGTGACTGTTGGTTAGCAGAGCTGCTGCTGATTTGAAACGGTATTTTATTAGCAATAACCCGAGCTCTGCATCTATAAACTCGGTTATACCTGCTTTAATAACATCGCACTGCACCAAAGGGAGAAGCCGTTTTCCCTTGGTGCCGGAACGAGTAAATACCGTGTTCCCCCCCAGGGGCCCAGATTAATCCTGCCTGCTTTTGGCATAGCGGAACAAAACCAATCTCGCAGCACCCATCTTCTCCCCTTTTGATTCACTGGGGATAAGCACTAGAAATTGCCCGTCGCTTCTCGGCACTCATTTAAATGCCCCCCCTCCAAATGGATCGCTGCCTGTCGGAGGAGGGCATCCCCCCCCAGAACAGCTCCGCGCCTCGAGCAGCTCGCCTGGCCCAGCCCCGACACCTTTCCTTGCTGTGCCGTCTGCCAAAGGTGCTGCCAAGGAAGCAGCTGAGCTTCCGCTTTGGGTCCCAGTTTGTTTTTCAAGATGCGTGGTTGGGGGAAATGACTGCTTTCTTCTTAAACCCAGATGATTATGGAGTTACTGAATGAAATTAGGGCTGGATTTCGTAGTCCTGTCAGTTCATGTGACCTCAACCTTGTCCCGGGTGACGGTGTTACTTGGCATTACTCAAGCAAGCCCCAGCTGGCACCTGCCCTTGATTGGCACGAAAGGAGTGACCGTCTGGTCAGGAGATGTTTCTTCCTAATGCTCTTCTGTCCCTACTTCTGATTCTACTTCTGTCAGCTGCAGAGTAAATATAAAACCAGTGAATAGGTGGGTACAGGAATTGTAAGTTCTAGCTGCTACCATCTGTTTTTTAAATGCAGAAGAGATGCGGAGAGATCAAGCAGGAGCGTGGAGATTCCTTGAAAGGCAAAGTATAATAGGCCTGGAAGCCTTGATGTGCCTTTCCCTTGTTTGTTCTGGGGGTTGCTGGGTGGTTTTTTCATTAAACGTTTCAAAATGAATTCCATGGTAGGAGCAAAGTATTTCTGGAGCATAAAACCCAGCAATGCTGTGCAGCTCGAGCACTTCTGGTGATGCAGCCTAAGTTAAGTACACGGTGACAGCGAGGTCGCTTACATCCATGTGAAAGCCACAACGGAAAAAGAAGAGTCTGCACAACATTAGCGGAGAACGGGTCACGGGGAATCGCGCTAGTTCCTCGCCCATGGTCTTAGTATTACAACTGAGCCACTGATCCGAAATTGCTGCTCTTGTTTCTAGCTTTGTCACCGTTCTTTAAAGATACTTCGCAGTGCTTGAACTGATAGAGATCGACCGTTCCTAACCCTAGTGTTCTCATTCAGTTGGCATTCGGAAGGTGGTTTGGTGGCTCAGTGCTTTACCTGAGCCATGAAATAACCACTGCCCTCAAAAATAAGCTCTTTGAGGTCTGACTGCACGTCGTGCAGTGCGTCAAGCGGGGCTTAAGCGCGGTGGCAGCCCTTAAGAGCGGCTGTAACAGAGGTAGGCAGAGCCGCAAGGCAGCCCCGCGCTGCGGGGAGGGCAGTGGTCTGTGGCCCGTGGGAGGCTGTGCAGAGCGGCAGGAGAGGAGAACTGCCACCCAGCAGGGCTGCTCCCAGACACAGCGCAGGGCTCCAGCTCCACCTTGGCTTCCCCGCTCAGCCGGCCGGGTGCCTTTCCCTGCGTGTCCCACCACATCCCAGTGTCTGGCATCTTCTAACGGCCGACAGCGAGGGGTGGGGGATTTTGAACGCCATATGGGGAGCTGAGGAGGAGGAAAGGGAACGCAAACCTGCTCCAAAATAAATCTGGAAATTGTGAAGCCTTCAGATAATATTGCAAGGTGATGTCTTAATCACTGCATGGCACGGCTTTCACTAGAATTAAGAGAAAGATGTTCTGTTTTGTTCTAAACACGCCTTCTCTACCAGCCTCTAGCAAGGGCCAGAAGGTCTTTGGAAGATAGTCCTGTGGTGGTTCTTCCTTCTCTTTCTACCTGAGGTGGAGTCACTTCCACTCTGAACCTACCCGCAGGCATTAACTTAGTAACTACATCTGATGTAGGGTGCTATGAATGCAGTGGATTTCTGTACCGGCTGCTTGCTCGGCCTGCCTCATTGAAGAGAACTGCAGGATGGGAGATTTCAAACAAAGGCTCCGTGTAAGAAGCTGGTTTTGTGTACAGTAGGATGGTGGCGGAGGACGGAGCTGAAACGGGCATGTTGGAAAACACACTGCATGTGCTAATTAATGAGAAGGTCAGGAACACTGGGGTGTCATTAGCGGAGCAGCAAATACTGCATGCCAGCGTAGTAGAGACAGCCTTTGCGTTTAGGTAATGGGATGTGACAAGGTGCCTGGTTTCCCAATACCTACACATGGAATGCACTGAGAAGTAGCTTTCGAGCTCAAGGGCTTTGAGCTCTCGTGTCCAGCAAAGCACGGTTACCGTGCACACCTTCCAGACGGTTATTTGTTAGCCAAGATAGAGAGGGGTGTACCAGGAGGCCCCTCTGCTGCCTTAGCGGGTGGCTCCTCCCAGGGTGGCTCCTGGCAGAGCGGGGGCAGAGGAAAAGATTTAAAGCGTGCACATTCTAGATGGTCAGACTGGGGAGGGCAGAAGAGAGAAGACTAATCTTCAGCTCTTCTTAACAGTAGGGTTTTATCGACTAGAAAACCAGGTCAAACGTGATGTAGCCAAATGTCAATGTCTTGATGCAAGCTGGTTTTGAGAAAAAGATGCATACTGGTCTACATCATTCCTCTACAGGAATTCAAAACTTCTTATGCAGCCGTACCTATTTTACCATTAGGACCAGCTTTTGGAAACAAGAGTATTAAACTTTTCTTCTAATTAGTCTGAACTTTACAGAGAGGGCTATTTACTTAAATAGAAGCACTGCTTACCAAGCAATAGACTCGAGATAGCTAGTTTTGGCCTTCCCAGTTAAAACATGCTTGTGCTACGTACGTCATGCCCCGGTGCGTTACCCCCATGGCAGCAGCGCTGCCCTCATCCACGCGTTGGGTGAGGTCATGTCACACCACGCCCCTCTCCTCAACTAAACAATCCATGCAGCCAATCTGAAATCCGACGTATCGTGCCTTGTACATCCCTGGATCATAAACCTTCACGGTACCAACATGGAGCCAGCAGGAGAGGGAAGTAAATGAGTGGTTTGGGAGTAGTGTAACTAAAAGAGGAGTTACACATGCATTCAGCTGGCTTTGTGTGGAACATGGTGCACCAGATTCTGTCGAAAAAACCACCACCCTTAACTCTCAGTGTTGCACCACAGGTACTGCAGGTAGTTAACCAAAGCAAACAAGACAAATAAAGAGACGAGATCTACAGCAGGAGTTTTTAGCTAAGAAGGGATGCTGTCACGTGGTGCTCGGCTCCTGGCCTGGCGGCGAGGGAAGCTGCAGCAGCTCCTTGGGAGCTGCGTTCCCTCGACAGAGCCTTGTGCAAATACTCACTGTGCGTAACAAACCTGACCTAGAGAGCAAATCCAGTTTTGTTTCTCTGCTGCGCTTTGTTCAACGCTGAACTGCAGACCTTCTGCTCCTCTGGTGACAAGCTGCACACACGAACAGCCGTGAGCCTGCACGTCCCGGTCAGCACGCAGAATTGCCTGCCGAGGTGAAGCTCTGTCTCTGCTCAAGGCACACAGCCAGAAGCCACGCTGCTCGAGTTTCAGAATGTGCAGGGGCTGAGGAGGAGAGACGGCGCTCTCCTGGAGCTGACCGATGTATTTTGCAAGACGTACCCAAAGAGAAACAGATGCGAGGCAGCACGGCTCTAACAGTAGGTGTACGATGAGTAGCAGGATGGTGACTGGCCGTGCCAGAAGCTGTGTGCAGCGTGTCTGTGGGGACGAAGGCACAAGCCCCTCGCCGAGGCCGCAGGGCTGTCCCTTTGCCCCACGTCACGCACGAAGTGGGGTGGCGCTGCTGGGGGGCAGCTGGAGGCCGGTGCCGGAGCTGCCTGCTGGGCTGGGGGAGTGCTACTGCCTGGAGTCGTGT
The DNA here is from genome assembly GCF_000703405.1 of Apaloderma vittatum. Taxonomy (NCBI): domain Eukaryota; kingdom Metazoa; phylum Chordata; class Aves; order Trogoniformes; family Trogonidae; genus Apaloderma; species Apaloderma vittatum. The sequence goes on from NW_009708942.1 coordinate 4,410, forward strand.
CAGGGTGTAACTTCTTCTGTTATTAAGCACCATCTGGAGTGCCTAGAGCTTGTTGAGAAGCAGCTTTTTTGGTGTATGACATAGAGGCAAAGGGGAGATAAAAGCACAGACCTGGGCTCTGCTGTTGGCATCTCACACTGAACGCTGGCAACACCGCCGTTCCTCTTCCTTTTCCCCCAGGACCGGCCTCTTGTACCACCTGTGAAACACGGCACCGATCCGTGGCTTCTGAGCCACAGGACCTCACTGCCGGGGGGGGCTTTTCCAAAACAGGTATTGAATCATGGCTCGGGTAACAAATGCGTGAGGTGTTCTGCTTTGTTCTCCTTTACCATGTTGTGCAATTGCCCAAAAGGACGCGAGCTGGTACAGGACTTGAAACTGTTCCCTGAGCAGCTGAGCAGGGCTGGCTGCTGCTGGGCAGGCTCTGGCCCTCTCAGCTAGCCTGATCGTGCCACCGTCAGCCCCCTGCCTGCGGCCGCCGTCTCCTTCAGTACATCTGGCCTTGCTCATAGCGCTCGTCTTCCTCACTTGTAGCGCTCGTCTTCCTCGCTTGTAGCGCTTCACGAAGGGCCTCGCTGGGCAGGGAGGGCCGAGAGGGCCGTGCTGAGGCCCCAGCACCCGCCCTGCGCTGCACCAGCCGATCTCGGGTGCTCTGTCGCACAACCGAACCTTGCCTGGGTGTGCAGCTTCAGCTCCTGAGCGTGCTGAGCAACTGTGGTCCCAGAAAAGGTTCCCAGTACGCTGCTGAGTGCTTGGTCAGCCAGCCCAGGACTGATAAGAAAGAGCAACTGTATTTCCCAGAGGAAACAGCCCTGTTTTGTCCAGAGCAGTCGTATCACCCCCAGTAATACACAGTGTCCTAAAGGTCTGCCTCATCTTGGCCTCGGAGGAACACGATCCTCCACTGCCCGTTGCTGACACACCAGCAGAAGCGGAGAATCGTGAGCTTCTCTGCCCAGCTGCAGTGGCCCCATCAAGGCACGTGCCCCTTGGGGATCCCTCTTCTGTACGCCACGCGTGAGCTCTGTGCCCTCCAGCCCAACTGATCCGTGCCCGCACGGCTGTGCCCTGAAGGAGAGGGATTTAGAATAATGGCACTCCCGAGACAGGTATTTAGCGATGCCATTTACGTCCTCCCAGTGTTACAGAGCGGCTGTGGTCTCGGCGGTCGGTGCAGCCCCGTTAGCCCAGCGCTGTCGTTCCCCGGGAAGAGCCGTCTTCTCGCGACAGCTCTCCATGACACTCTGCCAGGCCTGCCAGCAGGCGACTATCTGGTTTATCTGATTGTATTTCTCCTCACACTTATTTTCCCTGTGGCCCTGCCTGCAGTTGGCCTCTCTATAGGGCATCAAAGGTGAGAGTATCAGGTTTTTCGCCCTAGGTCTTTACGCTGCAAAGGACAGGACCGTGTAAACCTGTTCTTTTTTGCTAATGCAAGGCAACAGGCAGTCTCCCATTTTGCAAACCTCTTCAGAACAATTAACTCCCAGCACAGAGCTCGCTGAGGGTAATGAACTCCTGCACACGCTGCTGACCTGCGTTGCCACGTGCAGTTGTGACAATAAAAGGGCCTTTCAGAGGCATAGAACCAGCAGGGATTCATACTGGGTGCTGAGAGGCCAGCCTGGCAGAACCTTCCCAAGGTCCTGGAATGGAGCAGGCGCGGCTGTTCCCTTACCGGCAA
>NW_009708942.1:6125-6895 GCF_000703405.1 Apaloderma vittatum
CCCCCGCCCCCCCGGCCGCAACAGGGCAGCGGCTCGCGCCCACAAGCTGCTGTCGGGCTTGCGAGCCAAACCCCACGGCCTCTCTGCCTTGGGGAGGGGCGGGCAGCGGCACAGGCCACACGAACCAGAGCTTGTGTCCCCAGGGCCCTGTCTCCTGGGCATTAACATCCCTGCGCTTCCCTACCAGCTGCCCCGCTCGGATGGATTTCCCTGCTGGGGCCACGACAACGTACACTGGGCTCTCAAATACCCACGGGCAAGCTGCAGCATACAGCTGAAGTTAGGTGTGTGTTTTTCAAGACAACCGATTTGTACGGTTCCTTTGGGGAGGGCTGCTAACCCATCCATCCATGTGTTGGGTGCTTCTCAGGCAGGCATGGTTTGCGAACCCCTCGGGGCCCGCGCCGGGCGAGGGGGAGTGCTGCCCTTGTCATCGGGCACGGCTCCACGCACCCACCCCGTGCACGGCTGGCCTAGATGTAAAGAGAAACACTTGGTGTACTGCAGTGAGGAGTCCAGGGGTATTAGCTGTAGTATTTTTAGTCCGCTGGCAGCTTTGAGAAAATGCTATTAAGACCAGCTTTTCACCCCACTAATAGCGCTTATTTCCCAACTGGGCATATGGGCATTTCGGCACAGTTGCTGCGGTGAACACAGTCTTCCAAGTGTGTGTTTACCAGTGGTCGTAACCTTGTGGAGCCAAGGGCACGCTGTAGGTCAGTAAACTGTGTGGCACTGAAAGGAGCGCCTCCACCAAGGCTCGCGAGCAA
>NW_009708942.1:6927-7182 GCF_000703405.1 Apaloderma vittatum
GGGCGGGGCAGGGGCCGGGGGGCCCCCAGCCGCCAGGCAGGGGGAAGGAACCAAGCGCTCGACTAGCGTGCGAGCCTTTGCCGTCCCGCCTAGATAGGTTTGGGTAACGAAGGAGGGAGGGATGCGGCTTCCTTCGCCAAGTTTTCTGTGACTGCTTTATTCAGCAGTTCTCCAGATAAACTGCTGCCTTGAAAAAGAGTGGTTGTGACAAGCTGCCTCTCCCGCGAGTTGGCCTTGCGGGTCTGGGAGAAGAGA
>NW_009708942.1:7200-7584 GCF_000703405.1 Apaloderma vittatum
GGGGGGTTGGGGAGAAGAGCGCGCGACGAGCCGCTGAGCCGGTCGTGTGGGCCTTAGGGGAGAATAAAACTGTACGCATTTGGAGCATCTGCTTCAAAAGGAGGTTGTGGCAAATATTTTATTCAGCAGAGCTGGAGGTCTCCTGTCTCTAGAGGGCAGGAGTTTGTTGTGTTCCTCACACGAGGCAAGCCTTGCTTGTGCAAAAGGAAAGGATGTGGAAATGGCCTGGAGAGCCCCTGTTTCTCTGCCGCGGGTTCTCTGGAGCGAGGGCCCGGCGTGCTCTCCATCTGACCCCTTGGCTGTAAGCCTCCCGCGCTCGCAGCGCTTCTGCCTCCCTGGAAGTACGCTGTGGCCTGGCAGGGTTCGACCCTGCTTTCCTGAAGG
>NW_009708943.1:0-27746 GCF_000703405.1 Apaloderma vittatum
TCATCCATGTTGCTGAAAAAGATGTTGAACAACACTAGACTTGTTGAGGCATAAGAATTGTGAGATCCAGTTGATATACTGCTTGGATTTCCAAAAGGTCTTCAGCAAGGTTTCTCAGAGGAGCTTCTTAAAGAGCAAGGCTGCCATGGAACAAAGAGGGAAGTCCTCACGTGGATATATAATTGGTTAAACAAATAGCAGGAAAACATAGTCAGTTGTCATGGTGAAAGCTCGCCAACGGAGTTCTGGAGGGATCTGCACTCAGGTACCTGTTCAGTATAATCCTAAATAGAATTACTCCTTTTTGGAAAAGATTGCTATAGCACCGAAGAACCCCAGCCCGGGGAGCATCTGCTGAAGGACCATCTTTCACAGGCACTCACACATACTTACTCTCTGCAGAGATTTAGCTGCCTCAGTTTTTAGAGAGAGTTTGTAATGTAGTGCTGAAGACTTGGATGTAGATTAGATTTGCATTTCAGGAATGCAAATTGAATTGTTCAGGCTCGATCTTATTTTTTTTTCTTTTTGATTTGAGAGTGTTAAGAATCAGACGCGCCTCTTCTTGACAAAATACTGTTTTGGAGCCCTTGAAAATTCACAGAGATCAGCACAGGTATTTAAAGTAGGCATATTTCTTCATCCAGTTTCTTTTTGTGAAGTGCCAGATGGTATTAGATTTCTTCCCTTTCCTTACAAAGAGGAATGTCAATGCTGAATCCCAGAGGAATCATCAAGCATGGTTTACGGAGTACATTCCAATCAGACTCTGACAAAAAACGTTGTGTGAGGCCCTCTGGCAGCTGGAGACAAGTGATTGAGCTTACTGTGGCAACGGTCTGAACCACCTGCAAGTTTTGATGAGCTCTAGGTTTTTTTATGTTTTTTTTTGTGTTTTGTTTTGTTAAAATTCATGTCATATACAGTAGTGCAGTATCAAGCATTTTATTCTATACCTGCACTCATGTGCCCAGGGTCTTGGCTGTTCAGGCACGTTTGTGTATAAGCTCTGCCAGCCAGACCTCCTCCTCTCCTGTCTTAAGAAGCTGGCAGTGGTAGTTCATACTGCAGTGGAAAGTGAGGAGGAAATAACAGGGAACAGAAAGCGTGTATTGTTCCAGACACTGGGAAAACGGAGCTCACTCGCCAGCGCTCTGCAGTTCGGCTGTGGTCCATTAAATGCGCGATGCCTGCTTGGGCACCCAGGGCTGAGCTGGCGCGGCGTTTCTTGCACAGCTGCTTTGGCTGCCAGGGCTGCGTGACGAGCCTCTTGCGCTGCAAATGTTCATCTCTGCTCTCAGAAATGAGAACCTGAAAACTAAAAGGGCGGAATGTTGAACCCACAGTTTACTTTGGTGACCTCCCCTCCAAGGTGGTTGCTGTTGCCTCATGGCTGTCCTCTCGCCTGCGTTTTGTCTGCGCAAGGATCCAGCCAGTTCAAAGAGAGACCTTTGGAGAGGGATGGGCAAGGACATCGTAACATCTGCTAAAGGGCTCATGCAGATGGGAGAGAGCGTGGCTGGGCCTCTCCTTCTCTGACTTCTGTGTGTGCAGATGCGCACAAACAGAATATATTTAAACCCTCCATGTGGAAACATAGATATTTGTTCACTTACAGAGCCCAGCTTGCATGAAGTATTGCTAGCCCTTCTCTTTGTGCTGCAGACTACATGGATGTGTGGGTGGGCTTGCATTGGTGATAGGGCTCAGGGGCTTCTGGTTCGCTCATGGTGTGGCTGTTCTTCCTGAGAAGTGCTGGCTGCTCGTTCCCCAGCTCTTGAGGAGCTGCTTGCTGGCATGTGGAAGCTCATTGCAATTCAAGGGAAGTAGCTGAAACTTTTCTTCTTCTGAAAAAGTAGGTCAGGAATGTCTGGAGAGAGAAAAGGGGTATTAGTGAAGGCAATAAGAGTCCAGCACAATCCACCTCCCTCTGTTTTTATTGATGAGATTTGTGGTGTGAACGTAAATCATAAAGGCTTCTATAAAAATACTAGCTCCTGCTCGACTGGCGTCTTGTGACCGAGGTGCAAGTCCAAAGTGGCACCTTTGGGTCTGAGTTTTCTGTGATCTTGGGCATCTCACTTTCCCTGTTCCACACCCTGCGTTCTCCTCAGAAACAAGGAGCACTACTGGGGACCTTGAAGAGGTGTGGCTGAATGACCAGCAGCTTTGCTAAGTTGTGCAGTGGGATGGGAGGATGAGGTGAATCGTCCAAGCTCTAATGAGCCATTATAGTAGCAAAAAGGAAGAGTACAAGCAGCTGTGTTTTGACTAGTTGCTTTTCATCTGGAGGGGAAGAGCCAGGGAGGTGCAGAGTGTGTGTGTTTAAGGATTACTGTTGCTTGTCTTCCACTACAGCAGTGGAAGGGAAATTTGGTCAGCCAAAAAAGCGCTGGGTCTGATTCAGACCAGGCTTAATGGCAGCTGAGCATTATTGTCCAACTTCTGGCAACCTCGCTGGCTTGAACAGCTCTTGTTTGCGTGTCTCATTCTCCCAAAAGGAGTGTTTTGAACCTGCTCCAAAAGGGTCTCTTTCCTCTTATAGAGAAGCTACTTTAATTGTCTTGTAGCGCAGCAGTGTGTCATGCTATAAGCTTGGGCTCCTGTTTGACCATGGTCCAGTAGAACAAAAATGCTTTCCATGTAAAAATGACTGTACTTAAAACAGACAACTGTGTGCATAAGGCTGGATGGAGGACAAACCTTGTGAACAACAACAGCCTCTTCTGTTGTAGCAGGTAGACCCATCCTTGCATTGCTGATGGCAGTCAGCCATTAGATAGGTCTAACCCACCTCTTGCTCTTCGCAGATATACATAGTGGGTAGCCGGATGGGTGCCGAGTTTTCTAGTTGCCTCAAATGTGAAAGAAAATTATTCAGTGTTGTTTCAGTAGGTGCTGGTCTGCTTCTGAAATGGGAAAAGCCAGTTTGGTTTATGTTAGTGAGGCAAAATCAGGTTTTTGTGAACATCGATGGCTTTATGCCTTTCTCTGTGCAAAGAATTGGGTTTGGGTGATGTGAACAAGAGTTTCTCATGCTGCCAATTCTTAGCCCAGTAACTAATCTTCGAATACAGGAGTAATATGTGCCAAGAAGTCAACCTCAGTCTTCTCTGCCGATGCTTTGAGACTGAAGTCCAAGTCTAGATCAAAAACATCAAATGCAGGTGTCTTAAAATGTCAGACTCAGCTGGAGGCATAAATTCAAAGATGGAAGTACCTCACCAGTTCTTATCATAAAGACGTGTCCCTGAGAGAGAGGTTTGCTTCAGAAAATTCACTAGGACTTATCCTAAAAATACCGGGCCAATTAAGAGAATATTGTTTAGGCACAACAAGATCAATGCATCTTCATGTTAATTACTTTTGGAAACGTGCACTCATCGGTGACTTCTGCCAGTGCAAATGCAATGGACCTCAAGCCTCTTTGACAGAGTTCAAGACCTGTGTGCTGCTGATAGGAGTCCTCAGAAACTTGGAAAATAAGTCAGATCCCTTGTCCCTTTTGGTGATGAGAAGAAAAACATTCAACACTGTCAGACAACATAAACTTCCTTTCTTCAAAATGGGTCAGAGCTGTAGTACCAATAGTAATGCTGCTGCTACTGCCTGCAGGCTCCCCAGGCCTTTGCTGCAGCGTTGCTTCTGCTTTCTTGCATTCTGGAGCATCTCAGCTCTGTGGAAGAAGCTTTATGTGCCTTCTCTCACAAGCAGATTGAAGTCAGTAATCTGTCTCTGGAAAGCCCTTTACCACTTTGCTGTAGCATAGCTGTTGACTGCAGTGCGGCTCAGGATGATCACCAACGTAAAGTGTACCCAAGCACGTACAAATTCCCTGAGGGTTTTCCTCCTGGAGTTTTATAAAAATTACAGGATTATTCAGCGTATTCATTTCTAGCTTCCTATTTTTACAAGTGAGAGGGTGACTCACTTTGTGTTTACTAGTTTGAAAATTCACAAATAATTGATCTGCTTTTGTATGGAAATGAAAGTTCAGCTAAAATCTCCGAAGTCAGTCCCTTAAAATTGGCTCACGAAAACTACTTTAGATGTCCTGGATTATAAGAACATTCATCTAAACATGTTTTGATTAGAAAGCCCACTTAATTGGATGGAGGATTATTGTTCCTGAGTAGTCAGAAACCAGTGGATTCTGTGCAGTGTCCTCCAAGAGCCTGGAGCCAGCAGATCTTGTCGTATTCACTCTCCCCTTTTGCCTGGAGGTTCAAAGAGGAAAATCAGCTTTCTTCTTTTTCAGGCTTTCAGTTAGGTTTATCAAGTCCGCAACTTGACGATGCGAAGTATTTGATTTCTTTTTGCAGAGGTATTCTGTCTGTACACCTAGGGCAGGGAACAGCTGTCAAGGCTGGGGCAAGCACTCAGCTAATTCTGGTTCCAAATGTCAGTCCCCGGTGCTCACTTCAAGTTCTTTAAAGCTATGAAGCATCTTTCCTGCAAAACCCTGCTTTTGAAGTTCACAGAAAATAATTTTAGGTAGCTATATATATTTCTCTTTTTTTTTAAAAAAATTGAACATAATATCTCAACTTTTGAGTCTGCTCTAAGAAGCCATGGCTTGGCTTTTGTCTGTACGTCTGCTTTGGAGGAAGGCCTTTGCAGAGGAGATTAAATAGAAGAGCTTTTTGCAAACATTCTTTCTGCACTGAGGGTCAAGTGTAATGAAATCTTGAGGGAGACCCAGGGTTATGGAAGGATAGAGGTTCTCAGTCCAGATGAATAGCCACTTCTGTGGTGGTGTCCTCGGAAAGCACACCCACCTGAGAAGTGTTAGTTGTGCATCTGTGTCTCATGCATCTGGCCTGGGGTCTGGGTGGGACCATATCCTTCATTAACAGGGTCCAGCTGTAAAATCTTGGCCTGGAGGACTGTGCCCTCTGAACTTCAGGTCCTGGGAAGGTGATTTTCAAGGGCAGGTGCTGTGCTTGCAAGGCTTGCTCTCTGACATCCATTCATTCTTGGCTTCCCCAGGCAGTTTTTGCCTACAGCCTGCTCTTGCAAGATGCTCTTGCCTCTTCTTCTGATGCAAAGCTTCTTCCTTGCTTTGATGGTGCCGTTTATTTGTTTCCATCCTGTCCTTGCTCTCACCTTTCGTCTCCTGTGACGACACAGACCATGGGTGATGGATGCTGCCTAGAAGCCCCTTTGATACTAAATGTGAGTCGAATCACTTGGGATATGTGGGATGATTGGTTATGATTGCATGCAGATGAAACAAAATAAGTTTCAGAAAACGCTCATAAAAACCCTGTGCTGAACAAGTCTGATTTCTACAGGCACAGTATTCATTTTTGACTAGGGTATGGCCAGCTCTGCTTGTGCCTTGTGACAGCGCTGGAGAGTTAGTTGCTTCTCAGCTAAGACGTGCCTTGGCCCTGTGCTGCACATGCTTTGGCTGTTGCTGTGTAAAGGATGACAGGGTTGTATATATTCTTGATGAGGGCAGGAGTAACTTCAGAAGGGTCCAATTTTAACTGACCTTCTCTAATTACATGCTAATTTTAAGCAGCGATTATTCTTGTAGAGCTGTATTCAGATTTGTCAATGCATGTTAAAAACCCTAAACTAGTGTGGTCTTGGCGTACATCCCTCATCAGGTAGAAGCCAGCTGTAGATACTGTGCGATGAGTGCAGCTGAGCCTGCGGTAGCAGTTTGAAATTGCGCTGCTCAGCCTCACGTGGGCGTTGACAAAGAAGTTGGAGAAAGCAATGCCGGGGTTGGTTGTGGACCCCAGTAACTGCCCTTCCACTCAAAAGCACTGCAGTGATTTCCTCTCTGGTTGAGTAGAGAAGCTCTTTGGCCTTTCTAAAGCAAAAGCCTCCTCCATCAGCAGCTGATGCCTTGAAAGGGAGACCTCCAGACCTTCCTTCTTTCAGGGCACAAACGTGTTTTAATTCTTCCTGTTGCTCATTCAGTTCCTGGACTGTTTTTCCCCCTTGTAGAAAGCAGGGTTGGCTGCACTCCAGGTCTGTAAAGACCCACATGCTGTTTCTGCAGTGGCACTGGTAGAACTGCTTCTCTTATGTCAGGCTGGTCCAGAGAGCAGCTCTGAGCATCTCCTGCCCAGCAGGCAGGACTGCTGCTGGTGGGCTGGGCATCGCTGGCCCTGCCACCGCTGGAGATACGGCTTGTATTTGTGAAGTGCTCTGAGCCTGTGGAATGGTCTGTGCAGCCTCCAGGTTTCTGGATAATTGCTGGGTCTCCAGGTGTTATAGACTTGTGCCTCTGTGTTTCCATCCCCTCCACCACATCTGGGCTGATCCTGCCACTTACGATAAGGAGCAACGGTGGTGCTCTGATGTCTTTGATCTTAGATTTTACACAAGGGATGAACAGGGCGGTTGCACCCAAGGAATGGCGTGAAGAAAAGCCGCTGTGCTTTTGTACCTGGGTAGCAGTGTTCCTCAACCTTCCCAGGGGGAACAGCTTCCTCTGCCTTTTCTCACGATGTGATTATCCCAAGGAAAGGATTCATCTCTCCTTTGAACTGGCAGCCTATTTATAGCTGCAAACTGAGCACCAGTGAATATAACACGCCACTAACAAGGTGATGAACGCTTTGGGGGCCTTGGCTTCTCTGGCCTTATGATTTGTTCCTGTTTCTGCCAATTGCTCTTCGTGCCCCTGGTAATTTGACTTGGTTTCGTCTTTTGGATGCTTGTTTCTTGGCCCTGGGAACGAAAGATGGTGCGATCTAGCCAGGCTGCTGCACTGCCCCTCCCTTCCGGCATGAGCGTGACTTGTCTTATCCCTTCACAGCGTTTCTGTGAAGGAATTGCCAGATATTTCTGAACTACATGTTTTCTTTGAGTGGTATCCTGCTGATATGTTCAGATCCTGGGTTTTTAGTTAAGTTGCTCCCCTAATCTTGTTGACTTTTTTCCTTCTCTTTAAAATTACACCTGGCTAGAACTTCACAACAGTCTCATAGCCTGCCCTTCTTAACCACATCCTCCATGGTAGAGTCAGATTCGGAGGTGTCCCCTCATGGCTGTTTTCAAAACTTTTCAATATTATTCTGGGCTTGAACTAGCTTTTCTTTCTTTTATAGGCTTCTTTTACAGTTTGATCAGTGAACCAAAAAAGCCACATTTTTGTCTCTTCTGCTTCAGTGCACTGGTGAAGAGCTGCCTCTGGGCCAGTCCCAAGGTATGTGCACTGGCATATGTTTTTCTAACAAGCCGTTTAAAAGAGCTGAGGACGACTCATTTCAGAAATGTTTTAACGACCTCCTGGATAAAATTCAGAGCACTTAGAAAAAAATGAAGGACACTGCATCTGAACATATACGTTTAACTTGGCCAGCACGTGCCAAGATAATGGGTGTGAAGGAGTGCCCTTGTAGCACTGGGTGGCTTTGTGTGCACCTGTCGTGCAGGAAACCCTTTACTTCAGCTGCACCTTCTCACAGGTGGGTAGGAAGGACTGTATGATAAACCACCTGTCCCTCTATTTCCCAAGTTCCCCTTTAGGCACTCTGTTGAGCACTACAAAAATATGCTTTAAAGACAGTAATCGCAGAATCACAGAATGTTAGGGGTTAGAGGGAACCCCTAGTCCAACCCCCCTGCTAGTGCAGGATCACCTAGAATAGATGACACAGGAACACATTCAGGCGGGGTTTGAATATCTCCAGAGAAGGAGACTCCACAACCTCCCTGGGCAGCCTGTGCCAGGGCTCTGTCACCCTCACAGGGAAGAAGTAATAAGTGGTTAGCAAGGTGTTGGATTTTGCATGTATGTTATAAGTTCAAATTGTCAAATTAACCAGGATGTCTTTGGATGGCTGTATGCACCTGGTGTGGCTGCGATACAGGATGTGGTGGGGAGACACACCAGGTTATTCACAGACCCATTTTTCTAGGCTCCACTTGCAGCTTGCTGAGATGCTGGGCAGGCACTGCAATCCTTGGAAAGAATGTCCTGTTCCCCTGGGAGAGCGGCTGGGAGAGGGCGAGCAGCTCCAGGTGCCCTGACTGTCATCTGCTCAGCCTGTGTGCCGCTTGCTGGAGCCCCCAGGGCCCTGTCAGCCTGTGAGTAACTGCCCGATGCTGCTGAGCCCAAGCGGCACCGCCTTGGAGAGCCCGAGCTGTGCCTGCTGGACAGCCTCCTGGGAAATCCTGTGGTGCCAGCAAGCATGAACGACTGCAGAGGGCTTCACCTGTGCGCTCAGCTTGGAGAGGTCCTCAAGGGACCTTTGCTTTGTCTGGCTGGAGCTCAGGCTGCTCCCTGGAGACACCTCCTCTATTTTTGCAGGTCTGTGCTTCTTGGTGCCTGCTCCTAGAGAGCCTGATGTTGGACCTGAGCACAGAGCACTGTTGTATTGCTGGGCTTTTCTGGTAAATACCATGGTACCCCTCAGCTAGGGATCTAGCATGAGCCATAGCAACACGTACAGCCTTCTCACTTCAGCTCCAGCTGCACACGTCGTGTGGCGTCTCTGCCTCAGAAAAGCACGCACGGTTGAGTAGAAACAGCCCGGCAGCTTTGGATTGTGGTGGTGTGACAAGATGGACGTCTCTGCCGGGAGGGGCTATTTCTGCAGCTGCCTGACGAGGAGAAGCAGTGCACACTAAAGTGTGTGCAGGCTTCCCGGTGCGAAAAGGAAAGCTGCTCTGCAGCGCCAGGTAACCTGCAGCTCCTTGCCATGGAGTGCATGAGATCGCTGTGGTGTGTCTGTGACAGGGACACGTTGGCACGGCCGACAGGGTGTTTCTAAGCAGATCTCAGGGTTTCACAGGGGGATTGTTTTCCCACAATTTGAACAACTGTCCTTTCATAGCTCCCCCACTTTTCAGACAAGGGTCCTTGCATCATGTGTGGTCAGCACAGTGGCCTCACTAGTCTAGATCAGTGGGTTAAGAGACCTGTGTATCAGAGAGGTTAAAATCCCACTGGGAAACTCCACGCAGAAAATTGAAGCTCACTTGGATCCTTTTTGCTTTCACCTGGTCCACAGAGAGTCAGAGGTCTGGGGTAGTAGGTAACAAGCAGTGCTTTCAGCAGTCCGGCAGTATCAAGGTAGAGGTGGGTGCCAAATTACAAACTGACTGAAAGAGTTAAAGCAAAACTAGTGGGGAAAGTTGTGAACATCTTGGAAGACAGCACAGTAACTGTGTTAAAATAGCAGTGTGCCACCCTATACATATCCTGGGAATGATAATAGTAAGCCATCACACTTCAGTAGGGCATTTTCCTCTTGCTGACTTTTTCTAGGGCAAAGCAACATGACCAGACTGTAAAATAACATTATGAGGTGCCAGATTTTCATCTGCCTTGAATCAGATTAAATGTTAGCAGGAAAAGAATTTTGTGGGAAAATATGCAGTTCCTAAGAGTATTATAGTCTTTCTTCCTTAGTTTTTTAACGTATTGGGCAACTTCATTTAGTATTTATGGAAGAATAGGAGAGAAGTTTAAAAACCACGTTGCTGGATATAAGGACAGGGAAGCCTCACGAGCAGCAATATACCTCAAATTTTGGAGCTGCAGCCCCATCAGAGCAGGAAGCTGGCCATTCTCTGCCTTGTCATTGGCACCTCTTCCTTGTGTTTTACCTTAGTGTGATTATGGCACCTGCTTGGGCAGGCTGGAAGCTTGTGGAGCTGTCCTGTGTGAGGGAAGCACGGGTTGCAGCTTTACAGGCAGCCATGAAGCTGTGATAAAACAGTAGCAGCCTGGCTGGTAGCAATGCTGTGTCCAGAGCTGTGCCAGTGCCATCAGAGGTGGAGCAGCTGGATGTGGGGAAGGCTGTAGCTTGCCTCACCAGACAGGTATTGGTAGGTTCAGTCCCTGCTAGTTCATACGCCGTGCTGGGCCGAGCTCTGTATTGAGATCTGTCTGGAGAGAGGGGACTTGCTAGGAAGGAGAGGCAGGAATAGCCCTACCAATGCTGGCGGGCTGTAGTGCTCTGTTTCATTTTGCATTTTGCTGCGTGTACACGCAGCACTAATCCTGCTTTGGAGTTTGTGATGCTGGGTAGGCCTAGTGTTGCAGTAGCAGCTGCTCCTTCCTCCCATGGCTGGGCAGGGTTGGCAGGAATGACCCCTGAGATCAGAGTGGGAAGGATGCATGCCTCGTGTGTGGTTTGCTCTCCGGGCTGACAAAGCACATGGGAGTTCTCAGTCCACAGCAGGGCTGGGTCAGGAGGTGGCATTTCTCAGGAGGAAGCAGTCTTCAGGTCAGGAGGTGGCATTCAGGTTATGTACTGACTTCCGCTGTCTCTGTGTATGTACTGACTTTAGCTGTCTGCTGTGTCCAGTGTCCCACATGGAGCCAACCTGGAAATGAGCACAGCAGCAAGCACTTGTGTCCTAGACGCAAGTCCACAACAGGATCAGCTAGTAGGCCAGAGTGGTCCACTTATTTTCAAGGCTGCTTGTATTGCTGAGTCCAAAACTGTGGAGCTGTTTGTAGCTATGGAGCCTGCAAGGGACAGCTGTGCTTTGAGGAGTCTTCCTGGCTGTAGGGAGGGAGCATTTCATCATACAGGCTTTTCTTTGACTTGCCTCCATTATTGCATTTGCGTTGGTCTGAGAAAGCAGCGTTAGTCTTGTTTAGAAGCAGTTTGCTTGGAGAGATGCTGGCACTGACTTGCCCACATGACGAGGTACGTCCAAGCCTGAGAGGACAACTCATCAGCCTCAAGAAGGAAAGCACACGTGCTCTGGAGGAGTCAGCTGCAAGCCTGACCAGTGGGAATCCCAGGCAGTTTTGCTGGATTGAGATTGTCACTGCTGTCTGTGCTTAGTGGGGATGCTGGAGGACAGGGAATACTCCCCAATTTGGTGTAGGCTTTGGCCAAGCATCTGTGTGAGAGCTGTTTTCCCATTGCAGCCAGACCTGCTCTGTCCTGAATTGGGGTGCTGTGACGTCTGCAATGGCGGTGAAGAAGCTGTGCCTCCTCACGTCTCTGCTTCATTGCCCTCCTTCTTGGCACAGCCCACCCTTCCTCGCTGTGCCATGGGCAGCAAACAAACTGAGGGGTCTTGGTGTTAGCTCTTGTCCTGAACAGGCATTCTTTCATTAGAAGGGCAGTGTTACAAGGAGTTCAGATCTTCTCTGTGCGCTGCCTGCATGGTAGGATTTTGACAGCACAAAAGCAGCTGAAAGCCTGTAGTAGGTGTAGTTTTTTGAAGAGTACCGTGGACCCTGAGCACAGCACTGCTGCTGGTCTGTCTGCCTCTCCTCACGTGAGTCCCTGTGTTTAACGCTGGTGTACACTCAATAATGTGTCTTGACTGATCTCTTTTAAGAAGGATATTAAAACCCTGTGAAGGAAGCATAATGGCTGCTCCAAGAACAGTTTTGGCTACAGGTGTCAGATACTGGTTTTGAAAGCCCTGAGGAAGAGAATGATTTTGCACATCGCGTTAGGTATTTAGAAAGTCTTTTATATTCTCCCAGATAAATCTGACAGATCTCTTCTGTAACACCGAATGAATCTTTCAAGGTCTTCCTGACAAAATCAATGAATCTGTTACCTGGCTGTACTCCATCCTTCCTCACACCTGTCTGCTTTCACAGGTAGCAGCCAGTTCTGACAGCTGTCAGTAGTGATCACAAGTAGCTACTGCCACTGGCTGAGACGTGCACACAGTCGATATTTTTGTCCCTTCTTAGAGCCTTCTTATCTTGTAGGTGCAGTTGACCCAGCCTGGTATGTCTGCTATTCCTTGTTCTGTTTTATCTCCTTGGGGTGCAACCTGCTCTTGCCCGTGCGTCTGTTGTGAGTGGCTGCGCCATCTCAGTGGTATTGCAATACCAAGAAACACATATCTGAACACAGAGGAGTGCTGAAAGCATGTGATGGGAGAGCAGGCTGTTCCCGGGAGGCCTTTGGGTGGCAGTCAGAGCGCACGGGCAGACCTGTGCATGGATATTTCCCAGTGGGAAAGCAGCTTCTGAGTGTATTAAATAGAGCAGCTGGGTGCAGCAAGCTCAAGGGCAGGTCGCTGACCAAACCAGAGCTGTTCTGAGATCATCTGCCCGGAGATTAAAGAGTTAGGCACTCTTCCAAGGGCTGATCAGAGCAGCACGTGCCTGGCGAATGTACATACCCAGTGGGATGGTGATGTTCAATGCAGTTAAGAATGGACTGCCCAGCGGTGGAGGCTATTGGGGTTGGGTTTTGTCCCCCGTGCAGATAGGAAAAATGATAAAAATGAGGTGCTCCAACTCGATGCGGTGGTACTGAGGTCCCATTTAATGTGCTGCTCTGGCCTCTGAGAAGAGCCTGCAGTCTCTCTTGAAGGGCCATCCCAGGGGGCACCTGCTAACCAGGGTGCAAGGCTGTGAGGGGGGCTCTGGGAGCAGCCAGCCATGAAGACAAGGACAGGTGGATGTGTCTGCTCACAGGACACTGTTTTCTTCCCTTCGCCTCCTGTTTGTCCTGACTGAGGATGCCGTCTTGCTGTTGGTGATGTACACCCTGCCGACGCTGACATCCTCTGCTGGTCCCAGCGTGCCTTTGCCTTCTGTCCTGCTCCCACATAGCGTGGCTGCCTTGCTGCTGTGGGGAGAGGGAGCCCCTTCTCGGCATGGGCTTTATGTCCCTTTGCTGTTACAACCCTCAGAAACAAAAGGAAGAAGAGTGTCAACTGGTCCTTCAGAATGTCTGAACTTTGGCTTTGGGTTTGGTCTGTCTTGAGACACTTGGAAGGAGTGGGATGATGGAGAGGACTGGGAATAGTCACATGGGAAAACAGGCCGGATTTCCTAAGGCAGGCAGAGGCATAAGCTGTGAAATGCTTTTTAGGAAATGAAGGGTCAGAGCAACTGGGGAGTTCTGTCTTCCTGTCACTCACGCTTTGAGATTTCCTTTGGGAACGTCACTTGGGAATTGGGATGAGTCAAACCTACTGCTGTTTGCAGTAATAGAAGTCTGCTTTGGACCCATCAGCAAGGCAGACCTGTGCTATTGGTAGCAAGCCGCTGTCAGCCAGGATGCTGGGGAGCCAAAATGCCTCTCTGGTGGCAATGAGAGTTGCTGCTCAGCACCAGGGCTGTTGTGCTGCACGCCACCTTGTGTAGCTCAGCTGGGGGACCTTATACACAGCTGGGGGACCTTATACACAACAGGCATTTGGTAGCACTGCCTCTAGCTCTTTCTTGGGGACCCCGGGAGGGTGCTGTCATGGCCTTTGGCCTCTGCATCCTACTGTGTTACACCACTTCAGTGCAGCTTGCTTTACTTGCCCTTCCCAGGCTGCAGCAGTTGCTGGAGGACAGAGAGGCAAGTGTGCTAGCAAGCCGTGAGTGCTCTGTCACTCTGTCCCCTTGGGGACACTCTCGAAGTAGGCTGACGTCGGCTTTCATCCCACTTTGTCTTCGAGCATGTCGTTGGCCCACCTCCCCGTCCTGGTGCCTGAGCTGCAGAGGCTGGTGAAGAATGTGCTGCTGTCCCAGTTCGTCGCTCCTGCTTGCTGGCAGCAGGGACTTGGTTTCTGAAAGTGGAGTAGGTCTCTCCTCCCCTCGGCACGCATCAGTGGTGTCTCGTGCACCCGTTCTCGTATTCAGAGCAGGGGTAAAGCTGCTTCTACAAACTGCTCTAGGAGACCAGCGGGTCTGCAGGACATGCCCATCGCCAGGGGTGTCTGGTCCTGGCCGGCTGCCTTCTGCCCTCTAGTGGGAAGCTTTGTGGGATGTGGGTGCTGTGCAGCCACTGAGCAGGGGTGCAGAGGTGTCCTGTACGTTGTGAGCCCCGCTCACCATCTAGCATCTCTCCAGAAGTCCAGTCTCAGAGGTGGATATCACCTTGAAAGGCAAACCTGAGCTGTCAGCCTCAGGAATAAAACTGAAGAGCCACTAAATTGCTGCTACACAACTGAGCATCTAATAAGGGTGCTCATGTTGACAAGGATGCGTGGAGGGCCAGTGCTGGGAAAGGTGGATGTGCTCTAACATTTGTAGGTGGAATGGGAGTTACAGGCAGACAGCTGCTGCCACTTGAAGAAACCAGTGCAGATGTTCAGGAAAATAATCTTGCCCAGAGAATGAGGTGCTGCTCACCAGTGGTCAGTAAGCCAAGCACTGAACAGCCTAGAATGCCAGCAGAAAAAAGTGTACCACGTCTGCTCAAAAGGAGTGTGAGACCTGCTGTTAAGGCTTTATATCCCATTAGTGGCCAGATGTACCATTCCAAGAGCCCTCGCTGCTGACTTGCTTTGTGCTCTGGCCTTCACCTTCCACGTACGATGCCAGTAGATGTGCTCCTCGGCACCTCTGCCTCCTCAATGCCTGTGTCCTGTACAAAAAGAGATGTGCAGGGTTCCTTGTTTACGCAGAGCTGAAGCTGCTTCTCTGCCAGGCACCTTTGCCAGTTAGTGGGTAAGTTTTGGGTAGTTTTGCAGCTCCAGTTTTGCAGGGTGCTTCTAAAGCTGCTGCTCCCCCACTGTGTACAGTGTACTCCCAAATCTTCTTCCACACCTCAATAGCAGTTGCTGCTCATTCTGTTTAATTACATGAGAAGTAGATCCAGATTTATAACTTATCTTCCAGTGACTTGGGAGGAGTCACACAGTGATCAATTCTGGGCAGGTCTGTGGGGTAGTTGCCGTGGGATTTGGCTGAAGTGTTCGGAGAAGCATACCCTTTCTGATCACTCTGGATTGAGCCTATCCTCCAGAGATCTGCAGGGATTAGTGTGAGACTCACTGCTGTCCTGTACTGGCACTGAATACCTGGCAGTGACACAAATTTGCCTGATGCTGGGGTTGGTTAAGTAACAGATCAAAAGAGGGTCATCAGGGAAAGCTAAATGGCTGGGAAGCACCCTTTTAAAAATTGTGGTCTCTTGTGCTGCAAGGAAGTACAATTAGACTCCAGGACATGCGTGCTAATACCTGTGGGAATGGTAGCGGCATTTTAGAAAGCACTGTTTTGAGAAGGGCTTGGGGCTGGAGTTGCAGGGTACAAGCTATATCTGAACTAGTGAGATCTTTGAGTGCTGCAGGAGGAGAAGAGCAAAGAGTGGACGGAGTTAGCTACCTTCCTGTGTGTGGTGTGGAAGGGACCAGGGGCAGAATACAGAGTCTCCCAGTGTGTAAAAGAGACCCTGAAAACAGGAGAGGGCTAGAATGAGAAGAAAGAAGCTTTAAAGTGCTTTATCAGAGATAAAAGAGCTGCCCAAGTGGGCAGAGCTGATCAGTATGCACATATTCTTCCCCCGAGGAAAATTACCAGCTACTGATGGGACTCCTGAGTGCCTCAGAGAGGCACATGAAGAGCTAATGAGTGGATTAGTTTAGATAAAGAGCACGTTTTTACAGTGAGAACAACTGCCAGGAAGAATTGTAATCTTTTGATATCCTCAAAGTAAGACAGGGTATCCTTACAGAAGTTTTAATCTTTTGGGGATAACTTTTCCATACAGGTAGCTATCATGACTAGATCAGTGCTGTGTGGAAAATTTGAGTATATGTTCTATCCTTATCTTGTGCGTTCAAGCCTCAGTCCTCTCTGTGGCCTGACTAGGGACAAAGTTAGCACTGGTTAGTGATGGTGTTAGCTAAGCTTAGCTTCTTTGCGAGCGTTTCCCTAGTACATCTGCTGTTGTTGCTGTACCCCATCTTTCTGGATAGCATTTAGTCCTGCCCTGCCTGCCACACAGGTGGCCTCCTTGTCTTTGGCCGCGCTCCCCACAGCTCGCTCCTCGCCTTGTCTGTGTATTTCTGGGAGCAAGGAGCCTGCCCTAGATGATGAGATTTCTCCTTTCCTACAAGCAGAGGCTCAGAGGGGAAGGGGGAGAGGGATGGGATCATGGATTGCAGTACTGGGGTGCACAGGGTGTGAGGGATTAGGGGGCTGAGCTTTGGCTGGAGGAATCCAGGCCATCTGGCAAAGGGGTGGGCAGCGCTGGCCTGTGCTCCCGGCTTCCGGACTTCTGCGCTCCGCCGTGCCCTGCTGTACAAACACAAAGGACAGAGCAGCAGGGTGCAGTCACACTCCAGCAAACCTTCTGCACAAGCTAGAATAATTTTGGCAGGGAGGGCAGGGATGTAGTAGGAAGTGAGTGCTTGCTAAGCCCTAAACCACTATGGCTCTCTGTCCTTCCCTTCCCGGTTCTGTTCCACCCCTGGGCTGTTGTGCACTGGTGCTGTATGTTAGCACAGCAAAATCAGGGTTTGTGGGGTTTTGTTTTGTTTTTTTCTTAAAAAAAAAGGCAAGGGGAATAGGTTTGGCTCTTAGAGAGCACAGTGTGTCAGACAGAAAGGTACTTGGGAGTTGCGCATCTGTTCTCCAGGAAAGGTGGTCTAAGCATCAGCTGCAGCACGCTGGTATCCACAGAAGTCCGGGTACCACTGGCTGCAGCAATGCGGACAGTACGTGTTCTAACACACTGACAGATAAGGCAGTGCTGGCGATGCTTGTAAAAACGTGTCTGGCCTGCACACCCTGGCACATAGTTCCTCGCAAGTAGTCTCCACGGAAGTCCTGCTGCAGGCTCCTAGGCAGGCAGCCGGGGTGGCTGGCTGCCTCACAGGCTCTGATTAATCCTTTGAGCAGCAAAAGTAGCTCATCCCACTCAGCCTCAGGCTCCTTCGTGGGTTTTTCCTGGAAGTGCCACTTAGCATGCCGAGTCTCCCGGATTCGAGGCTGTCAGGGTGGCTCTGCTGTCTGAGGCTTCCCGCAGGGCTGCTGCCTCCCAGCTTCCCCAGTCGGCTCCACGTGGGACTGCGCAAGAGAGGAGCTGAGTTGTGATGTCTGCATGGGAACATTTGCCTTAACTAAGTCCAGGATAAGAGTGGATTTAAGTGCTTTGGTTTATAAATAAACAGCACGGTGGCCAAGGTAGATTTAAGGAGAGCTGGCAACAGCCGTACTTGGGAAGGGATCTCTTTACCACATGGCCTGCTGTTGGACTTCCTGTCGCATGCTAATCCCTTAAGCCTGCTTTAGCTCTGTTAATTTTCCTCCTTTCCTTTTTTCCCCAATGGGCTGTCTCGGTGGTGCATGAATGCCGACGTTCCTCGGCCAAGCTTGTGCCTGTGGCTGGGCCAAGCGTCCAGGCTGCCTTCCGAGCACCGGGTACCATGTGGCAGGGCCCCAGGGATGGTGGTGCCTGAATGTGTCCCATTCTCTCTGTCTTACAGGCTCTGCAGTCTGCGCCTGAAGAAACTCACGGTGCTGAAAGAGCTGGACAAAGAGCTGAGCTCTGTGCTTATTGCTGTGAAGATTCAGGTAGGTTCCTCTCCTTGCTGCTGCCTCATGGCAGCCATTCCGCCCTTGTGCTCTCTGTGAAGTGCTGGTCTGCATGTCCCTTGCCTTGTGCCAACCCTTTGCTTCTGTCTCGGTTAGCACCCTCAGGGAGATCCTTGCTCTCGGGCAGGTGGGAGCAATGCCCCAGGGGCAGCAGGAAGCTCTCTGATGCTGACTTGTATCGGGGATGAATTTGGTTGGGCCTCTGCACTGGGACAGAGTACGTCTTGCTTCGCTGCCTGCCTCAGCCAGGGCCCTCCTCTCGAGCCGCGGTTTTGAGTTTGGCATCCCCTACCCCTCAGTTCTCCACCTTTTAGACAGGCTCAGCACTGGGTGGTTTCTAGCAGTGCCTTCTATCTGGATCCCCTCCCTGGGGAATGAAGGGTGGGAAGGGCACAAGGAATCGGGGGCTTCGTGCACGATTTCTGCTGACATTTGCACCTGCACCCTGTGTGATTTCACTGCTGCCCCCTGCTTTTCTCTGTGTGTCCCTGCTGGGCCTGGTGCCTCCACTCTGAACCGGGCAGAAGGGAAGGGAGAGGATCTTTGTGACCAAGGGGAGCAGGAATTTGCCATCATCCTGGTATGTGCAATCCTTGCCCCACCTTCTCCGTGGTTGATGGTGAAGAGCTGGGTCCCTGTGGGTGCAGGCACAAATCTTTCCACTTGCCGACAGCCAGCATGGAAGAAAGATGCCTCTTGAGTATGCTGTCCTCTCCACAGCTGCTCTAACTCAGCTGGGGTGCTGGTGCCCTTCCTTCATTCTTGTCAGCTGGCAGGAAAGCGGCTGA
Organism: Apaloderma vittatum; assembly: GCF_000703405.1. Classification (NCBI taxonomy): domain Eukaryota; kingdom Metazoa; phylum Chordata; class Aves; order Trogoniformes; family Trogonidae; genus Apaloderma; species Apaloderma vittatum. The sequence goes on from NW_009708943.1 coordinate 18,010, forward strand.
TCCCATTGAAAGCACTGTAGGGTGAGAGCTCAGCAGCTTTGCGCTCCCATGGAGCCCTTTGTGCTGCACACATTAGAATCTAAATCCTGGATTAGTGCTGGAAGCTGCAGTATTAGCGGAGCTCTGGGAGATGGGGTTTGCCCTCATGGCAGACCTGATTCACTTGCACGGAAGGATCTGAAAGTGAAATGTGTGGAACCCGGAATGAGGACAGCAGGAGGATGCTGTGGTCCACACACCATCGGTCAGCGTCAGGGCCTTCCCATCGCCGAGTGTATGGTCACATTCAGGAGAGCTGGAGGCACTGGGCTTTCAGCCCTGAGACCTGAACCCTTTGGTACAGGCTTTAGCAAGGGAACAGCCTGGGCAGGAGAGATCTGCCTGGCCCCTGGAAATGTGGGAGCATCAAGGCTGGGCCACAGGTGCCAGCAGCACAGGACTGGGGGGCTGGGAGCCAGCTGTGGGTCCCACGGGGCTGGGAGGGCAAGGCTGATCCCTCACTCCTTTTATCTCTTGCATTGTCGGCCCAAGCTGTCTGCGCTTCTCTGGCCTGGGGAACCTTGGGCTCCTGTGCAACCTCTCTTACACTGGGGCTGCCACGTGCTAAGCGCGCATGTCCTCGGTTGCCCCCTCTCTCATGTACGGCAAATGCAGGAGAGGCTGCACAGCGGGGCTTCAGCTTTCCAAAGAGATCATCCCCATGCCTGCCATAGGCCAGCCTTGCACCCTGCAGGCAAAAGAAATTATGAGGCTTCAGCAGCGACTGTTTGAGGCTACGGGGGCTCTTCACTGCAGGGCTCCCTTCCCTGCCAGGGAATGGAGGCTGCCTTCAGGGTCTTAGTTTAAACATGGTCCCCTCCTTTCTGTGTGGCCACATACCCGTGGCTGCGTGCTGGTGTAGGCTTCCTGCAAAGCTGAAAGAAGCTGGAGGAGAATGCTGCTGCCCACATTACCCTGTGGCTTGACACTCACTGGGGTGGTGGGGTGGATTTGTGTGCCTCTCCAGGCTGCTTCCACCTGCCTGACCAGCCACCTTGGCAGGGTTGGGGGCTGCCGAGCCTTCCTGGAAGGCAGATGGAAGCTGTAGGCAGCTTCAGCACAGCCTGCCCACAAAATGGTCTCAGATGAATCCATCCTTCCTGCTCCTCTCCTAGGTAACAATGAGTCATGCTAGCAAGAAGCTGTTTGAAGGCTGCCCAGCGAGCGTAGCCATCTCTGTCTTTTGGATGGAAACAGCTCATGCATGTAATTTGTGGAGGACTTGAAAGTTTCCAAGGAGGTAGCTGGGGACTAATGGAAAGGGGAGCTATATTTTCTCTCATTTTAGTAGTAGCTGTGTTGGGTTAGGGAAGTTGCCTGTCAGGAGGTTGCTGTTTTGAAGGGCAGATTGTATGGAAATAAAGCTCTGACCCTGCCTGAGTGAGGCTGGCACTGAAATAACAGCCACAGCACTGGAGGCAGTCTGCTCGATGAAAGTACGTGACCCAAAGGATAGCATAAGCCTGTCTAGAATATTTGATCTTCTCACAGTGATCATGCACTTCTGATCTTATAAGACAGCTTCCAAGTATGGCACGTGCTTTATCTGCTCCTTCGTCTGAAAAGACTGCTGTCAAAGGACTAAGGGAGCTTTCTGTGTCTACAGAACATACCAATTTTCCTGAGGTGATTTGAATATTTAATGTTTAGTGGCTTCCAGTGAGATACAGTCTGAACTACTGTGAAAAGGGGAACTTACTCTCCTGTCACTTGAATGGTTTTTAAAACTTTATCCCTCATTATTTGTTTTAATAGACTGGAGGTGTCATAGAATATTTCCTTCTGTGTATTGTTCAGCATGGCATTCAAAGATTCAGATGTGCCTGGCTCAGCTCCATAAAGGTGCAGACATCTATCTTGGCGTTGTAACTGATTATAGTGTGAAGGGAAATGTGGTGCTCCTTCTTGGCAGAGAGACTTACTATAATTCAGAAACACCCAGTCTTGAGCCGTGAATAAAGGAGGCAATCAAAGAAAGAAGAAGAACAAAGGAAACACCAGAAGAAAGAAGAAAAGCCCCAGCACTTTCAGCTCCTGTGACAGGTGCTGTGGGAGGGATGCAGATCTTCCTGCAACTGCTTGCAAGATGTGGCTGCTGACTCAGGTTCATCCCTCGGTGCTGCTGGAGAGGGATGGTGCTGGCAGCCCCTATGCAGTGGACCAGAACGAGTGCTATGCAGGCTCATTTGTCTCTGCCAGGCCTGCCTGCTAGCCCAGACCTGCTTGGATTTTTCGCTTCTTCTTGCTATGCTTGGAAGGTGCATGCAGATTTTTCTGTCTACACCTCACTCATGCTTTGCTTCTAATTGTTTTGCAACCACTTGTAGGATTTTCCACTTCTGCCTGAGCAATCTCAGATGCACCTAAAATAACTAAATTTGCTAATGATATTTAATGGGCTATTCTCTCTAAAAATACACCTTCAGCTTGAATTCTGGGCAGTGCTTTGCTGTCTGCCTTGGTCTAATCTTCCATATTATGTCAGTTCTCTCTCGTTTTCCAGGTTTGGTATGCTCTTCTAGATTCAACCCTGTGTTTTAAACAAGACCCATCAGGGCAGATTTATATCTGAAACTGGGCATGGTGCCTTGCAAACCAGATCTGGGCATCATGTGCCTGTGTAGAGTAGTGAAAGCTCCTGAATGTTTTCAGTCCATTAGGTAGTGAAGATCCATGACCACAACCTCTCTCGTTGCTTTTCACTTCCTTGACAGTCTTTGTCATCTGCAATCTTTACTGTAACAGTCTGATACTAAGTTTTCCTGTGGTACTGATGCTGATTCTCTGCTGTTCTGCTGAGAAATTGATCTTGCCTGACATTGCTCAAATTGCAGAGCAGCTGAGCTACATTGGGTGCTCAGGGTCATGTCCAGCTGAGATTTGAATTTCTCAAGGGATGGAGAATCTTCAGTCTTTTTGTGTCCTGTCCCAAGGTTTACCTGCACTCACAGAGAAGAAAAATATAGTCTCAAAATCTAATGGTAATTTTCCATGTTCCAGCTCTTCCATGTTGCCTCTTACTCTCTCTGTGCAGCTCTGAGGGGAGTTCACTTCTGTCTTCTCCACACCCTTTTGCTAAGTGCTTGTAGACATCGGTAAAGTACCCCTTCTCCTCTTCCAGCTGAACAAACCTCATCTCATTCAACCTCTCCTTGTATGTCTTGTTCTCCAGCCCTGGACCATCCTGATGTCTTCTGCTGGGCTTGCTCCAGTCTGTCAATGACTGTGTTGTGCTGAGGAACCCAGACTGGGTCTGGAGTCTAGTTGTGGTGTCACCAGAGCTGAGCAGAGTGGAGGAATCCCTTTCCTCTGCCTGTGCTGAGATTAGTGTCATTGCTGCAATAGGGGGACCTTGATGTCCCCCAGGATCCTTCCTGTCCCTTTCTGCAGAGTATGCACTGCTGCCTGTGGTTCTTCCCCGCAAAGTTGTGGGATGTCCTAGGGAAGGGCTTGGCTTTTGCCTTTATTGAATCTCATGAGGTTTGTGGTGACCTTACGAGGAATCCTGAGTTGTTCTTAACTCCTTGTTGCTGAGAGGCAGATAGTAGCCCCCAGGTGGTAGTTTCTGATTCGTTTAACCATGCTAGTTTCTTCTGGGTCATGGTTTGCTCACAAAGGTGATTGATGTTTCTTACTGGATATGCAAGTGCCATCTGTTTCATGAAACCTATTGCACCTCACAGGCTGAACTTGAATTTTAGGTAGTGGCTTTACCTTGCTGAGAGGACTTACCTCATGCACTTGCAGTACAATGTCTGGCCCTTTTTCTACCCCATGTCCCAGGTGCTATGCTCCATGGTCCCCTGTGTGCTGGTCCTCTGGCTGAGCTTAGACATTACAATCTCTCTCTATTCATTTGACTCCACAAGCCAGTTGTCTTCTAGGGCTTGAGCTCAGCCAGGGTGCAGTCTGACAGGTCATTGCACCCATGAAGAGCTGGCCCGGACCTCTGCTGTTTAGGGGTCTCTGAGCTCTGCTGCTGCTCCTTTCTGCTTGCATTGTGAAAATGAAACAGCTTGTGTCCCAGTCCTAGCAATGCCACGTGGATGTGCACGGGCATTTTGCTCAGGGCCAGAGCTGGGTGTGTAACTTCCATGGTGGTAACTGACAGTAACGCTCAGAACAGCGGTGTTTGTGAAACCTTCACTCACTGGACGCGCCACCCAGGCTTTCTCACCGTTCCTTTGCTGTAGCTCTGTCCCCAGAAATAGCATCTTCAAGAAGAATGATTGGGCCGGTATGTGTGTTTCAATGAAAGAATGAATCTTTGGTGGATAATCCTCAAATGGTCAACCTGCTGAAGTAAATGGTCGCTGTTATAGTGACCACCTATCATCTTTTATTAAAGAAGAGTTCAGGAAGGAAGAGTCAGTGCATTCTTGGCTGAGAAAGCTCACAGATGGTGAAGAGGATGAGCTCCACCTCCTCTCTTCAGTTTTAGGAAAACCTTTCACAAGAAGGCCTTGCTCCCGGCACAGTGGCTGGGAACAGTCAGAATCACACAGAATCACAGAAACCGTTGAGACTGGAAAAGACCTCTGAGATCATCAAGTCCAGCCTATGTCCCAACACCACCACATTGACCAGACCAGGGCACTAAGTGCCACATCCAGCCTCTCCTTAAACACCTCAAGGGACGGTGACTCCACCACTTCCCTGGGCAGTGCATTCCAATGTTGCAGAGAGCTCAAACTGGGCCTCTTGGAGGCCCTAGGAGGGTTTCACTAGAGCTTATCTTTGCTCAGGTATCAGTGAGAACTGTAATGCTCATCACTGCGAAACGTGGAGGTCTTTCCTACCTCCCCTCCATAGGTTGTTCGGACTTTTTCTTTGCTAGCATGGGAGGCACCTCCTTGCCAGCAACAGAGGTACAAGAAAGACCTTATATCAGCACCGCCCAGGCTTGCTGGACCCTGCTGAAGTGCCTGTCAGCAAGTTTACTGAGCGCTGAAACATGCCCTGTGCCCATTGCCGTTCCCTTTGATGGCAGAGGGGAGGTAGGTGTGGTCTCCTTTACGATGCCACCTGCTTGCTCCTTTCACGACTTCTGGGACTGCTGTGCATTTGCAATGAAGATGAAGAGCTGGGGCACCCAACCTCACCAAGGCTCTAACCTCACCCAACCTTAGCCAAATCTAGGATTTGTCTTAAGTTGCTGAATGGCTTTTGGCCACAGCCAGTTTAGGATCCTGCTGGCCACAGCGTCTGCCAGGATTAAGCTGGGAAGGATGTGGGAATACAGTGAGGTCCTGGGAAGAGGCAACTATGTTGATATATGAGACGGCACAAAGTTCCTTTGGACTGCTGCCTCTCTTACTGCCCTTCTGGGGCAATAAAACACTGCATATGTGGACACATGAGAGTTGATTGGTGTGTGTAAGGTGGCTCCGCGAGGTGAAGCAGAAAGGAGTGTGAACACCAATGAGTTGTGTGTGTGGTGCAGTGGGGTCTATGGCCAGGATGCTTGATCTTGTTGCAGGGTTCAAAGCGAGTCTTGAGATCAAATGAATACGTCCTCCCACCTGGCGGCCTGATGGAGACTGAGCTGGAGCTGACCTTCTCACTGCAGGTACCTTGAGTTGCCTGGTCCCCTGGGCTCCCTGGTGTGCCCCTCACTTGGCATTTCTCGGCAAGCACAGCTTTGGGGGCTTAGTGTGAAGGGGACACCCTCTGACGAAGGGCCTCCTGTGGTTGCCCACGCTCACATCATAACAGCACAGATTCCTGCTCCTGGCCAGCCGCTGGGGTGGTTTTACTGAGCATGGGGATTTGGAGGGTAACGCAGAGTGCAGGTGGCCTTTGAGAGGGCACCTCAAGGCTCAGCAGGACAGATCCTGCTGTACATCAGCACCGAGGAAGAGATTTTACCTGTGCATCACACTGAGCCCTGCTCTCATGTTGCTATCTTCCCTGTGCGTCCCTTTCCCAGTATCCACACTTCCTCAAGAGAGATGGCAACAAACTACAGATCATGCTGCAGCGGAGGAAGAGATACAAGAACCGCACGATCCTGGGCTACAAGACCCTTGCAGTGGGCATCATTAACATGGCTGAGGTACAGGGTGCTGTGAGCAGAGAGAAGCTTTGCATGGCCTCCCTGTGCCAGTGCCGGGAAGGTTGCTGGGCCAGCTAGCAGGTGCTCGGTGCTGTGAGTGCTTTGCTTTGTGGGTTAGCTGTAAGACAGAGAGGGTGGGCTGTCGGCTGCCGTTGTGTTGCCCTGGCAGTGGGTTTCTCTGTCTGTCTAGGTGATGCAGCACCCAACAGACGGCGGGCAGCTTCTGGGCCTCCACAGCAACATGAAGGACGTGAACATCCGAGTGGCTGAAATCAGCATCTACTCTTTGTCCAGTCAGCCCATTGATCATGAGGATGGGAACGTTCCCTCAGGTCCTAAGATCAAAGCTTCAGGTGTGTTAGTGCTTCTCACAGACCTGAAGGCAGGCATTTGGGACAGCACATGGGTAACAGAATGTGTCCCCAGGTGCCTGCCAGTGATCCTAATCACTTCACTGGAGCCATGGCAGGCATACTTAGCTGTGGCATCTGCCCTGTCTGCTTTCAGATCGCTCCCCAGACATTGATAATTACTCTGAGGAAGAGGATGACAGCTTCTCTTCAGAGCAGGAAGCCAGTGATGATGCTGTGCAGGGTCAGGTAAGGAAGGCCTGGCAAGGTGGCTCATGTCATGATCCTGTTTCTTGGGCATGAGTCAGGGGTTGAGGATCTCGATCACCTCTTTGGCCCTCTCATCATCATTGTAAGTGTTTGTCATGGTTTCAAAGGGCAGAGAGACACAATACCTGACAGCAGGAAGAAGTGTGGGCTGCTGTCAAGTCCATGATGAGACAAGGGACTTCGAAGGGGCGTAGGTCTCACTCATCTGTCCTTGAAGCTGTCTCGTCTGCATCATAAAACCCCCGCTGGTCCCCTCCATCTTGCACCATGGTTCTCTCTAATCTCCCTGAGATAACAAGCCAGAAGCTGCCCTCTCTCCAAGAGAGAACAGACATGTTAGGAGGAAGTACAGTCTGGGTCTGAAAATGGTTAGAGGTGGCAGACCCATCCTAGCCCTTTGATGAGCTGTGCCACTGCTGTTTGCTGTCCTCGTCTTGTGGTGCCTACACTTGAAGCCAAAAAAGACCAGTGGTATCATGCTAATCAATCACGGGGACAAATCCTGCTTCAGGCATTACCTTGTCCCATCGTGCTGGGATAACACATCAGGGCCTGTGTCCCTGGGAGCTGTGTGTGTTGTTGAGGCTGATCACTGGAAGACTTTCTGTGAGCTCAGGTGCTGCACCCTCTGAGCTAGCCCTGGAGAGGGGAGAGCAGGAGAACAGCACATGGGTCACGGGGAGGCTGGTGAGTGGAGAGAGAAAAGTTTTAGACTGTAACGAGGACTGTTGCAGAAAGCTACTGGCTGGCCTCTGAGTCTTGCTGGTACGTGTCCCTCTGGAGGAGCTGGAGGGAGAAGATGCAGGGGAAAATGGTCTCTTGGGGGACAGTGCTGATGAGGGAAGGAGCTACATAGAGAGAGGTGGGAGAAGTGAGAAGCAAGACTCGGGGAGCAGAGTGGACTGAAGCTTTTCAAAATGGGAGACAAGCGTGGGGCGGGGGAACTGCTGGGAGATGATGCTCCCTGCACTCTGAGTTGCTCTGATGGGCTTGATTTTTCTCCTGCAGGATCTGTTTGATGAAGAGGATGACTTGAGGAAAACCAAGAAGGCTAGGAGGAAAATGATCCGAACCACGTCAATGACCAGAGTAACATCAACATTTACAACGTGATCAAAGGGATGGAAGGGATTTACTCCCTCTCCTCCCTTCAGGGAGTGAGGGGAGCTTGGGAGGGGAATGCACTGATGCAGAGAAAGGGAGAGGGCTGTTGGCTCTGAGAAGAAGAGGCAGGTCTCTTGTCATTAGTGACTTAGCTTGCTGCTCAGAGCTGTACCCCAGCTGACGGTCTGTACGGCATTCAGCCTGGCTTCGTGTCGATGGCAATCTGTGTGCAACATAGTTTTGACTTGCTGCCGTGGAATGGTCTGTTATCTTTCCCTCTCTGAGGAAGGGGAAGGTTGGTGCAGTGAAAGGTGAACCATCAGCAGCCACTCTGCCTGTCACCAGAATGGGGGAGCTGCCCTGCCAGCCCCCTACTCTCCAAGCATCTTCTTGTCCCCATCTGCTTCAGCCATGTAGGTCCCTTCTTCCTCAGTTTGTTCTCCATCTTTTCTTGCCTGAAGGCAGCATTCCTCAACCAAATGGTCTGGGAAGAAAGGGGATGTAAATAGAGAGAAAATGCTTTTCCAGCCTGTAGCAGAGAGAGTTTGAGTCCTTGCATCCTCTCTCATGCCTAGGTACAGCGGCTTCTTGTGGAGTCCAGATTTAGTCCAAATTCTACATCAAATTTAAAGAGCAAGGGAGATCATAGCTGACCTGGGGCCAGTGGACCCAGAAAGGAGCTGATGATATGTTAAAGAGAGCTGCTGCGGCCTGTACATTAGTCACCTGGAACGTGGTTTGATATTTTTGCTCATCTTTTTTCTTCCCTTGTTTTGCTTTAGCAACCAAACTTCAAGCAGAAATTTGTGGCTTTGCTGAAGAGGTTTAAAGTGACGGAGGAGGTAAGAAGCAGGAAGCCTGCCCCACCTGGCAGTGTCTCCTGCAGCTGTGTAGGTGTCAGAGTGCTGATTCCCACTCACTGGGAGTGCGAGGCGCGAGCTGCAGGTGCTCAGGGGTGTTGCCAAAGGTGGTGTGAGCCACGGCACAGACTGGGCCTTGGCTTGTCCAAAGCCTTCACAGCTTTGTTCCTATTGCTTAAATCAGAACACCCTGCTGTTGGGGAGAGGGGCCAGGAGAAGGAGGGCTCTGCCCTGGGAGCTGGCATTGCAGGGGCGATCCTGTTGATGACTGTGAGCGGGCTGACATCAGCCTGGGGCTCGCTGGACTTAGTGGGAGCCTGCACTGAGTGTGCACCACAGCCAGTGGAGGTCCTTCCAGGTGTCTTAACTCCCAGTGAGTATGATGGGGGCCTGAGGCTCCTTTGGATGTCATGCTCTTGGCACCTTCCTTTGGCCTAATGAACAGTGTCACTTGCTTCTTCCACAGCCTGAATTTGGCTCCCCGAGGTAGGACCGGTGCTATGGTGTTGCCTCGTGGCTGGGAGAGAGCTTGTAACGTGCCTGGCCTGGGATGCAGATGACTTCATATCTCTTCATTGCCCTCTGGGCTTGGTCCCACAGGTCCTGGACTCTGACCCTGTAGACCAGACCCAGGAGGTGGAGGAAGACCTGGGCTTGCTCTATGACAGCCTGGAAGAGTGCAACAACAGTGACAGCGGCCCGGAGATTGAGGACAACGAGAGTGTGCACAGCACACCCAAGCCCACCCTGAGGTAAGGGTTGCAGGGAGTCACAGGCTGACAGCACAGTCACCTGGAGAAAGCTTTCTGACGTTTTCCTGTTGCTTGGGCTAATGCAGGTAATTGCCTTGTCTCCACTTCCATTGGCACCGCTGTTGGCACCACTGAGCTCCTCACTTGCGTATCCTGTTTAATAAACTCAAACCTGCCCATTAAAACTGGCTTCCTTCACGTTTAGTCTCATTTAATTTCCTGCCAGCCCAGCATCTGATACTGATCTGCTGGAAGAGTGCCTACCTGATCTAAGCTCCCGCTGTTCCCAGCTCTCCTGTCTTCCTGC
>NW_009708943.1:27777-31631 GCF_000703405.1 Apaloderma vittatum
CTGCTCAGGGATCTCCACAGTGGAGCATGCCTGTCTTTTGAGCACTTTGTGACTGCTTGGGCCAGTCCTTGTGTCCTTGTGAGATCTGCATGCTATGTTACCACCTTTCGTGGAGATATGTTACTAGCAACCATCAGTGATGTTCCTCGCCCCGTTCCCCAACCACCCAGTGGCTTGACTTGCTCCACCAAGCACTGCTGACTCGACGCACAGGTCTCCAGCAGACCATGTGGTGGAACCAGACTTTTCTCCCATGTGATCTGCATTTATCTGGCCTCTCTGCTCGTGGCTGTTCTGTTTCCGTGCTGTCCTTTTGTGAGAAAGTTGCCTTTAATTGTCTTTCTACTTGTCTGCCTCGCAATGCACTGGGTCTCTTCTAGCCAAACCGAGCTTACTTGCCGTTATTGTTTCTGTAGTTTGGTATTTAAATATAATTTAGATTAGTTAGAATCCCTGCTGAAGGTACTTAGCAGGGGTGGCAGATTTGATCTGACACAGCCAAACTGTTTGAAATTTAATCTGCTGGATTCAGAAACCCATGGGGCATTGGGGAAGGAACAGGAACAGGACAAAAGTCATGTTTTCCACTAATTCACAAGTTGTTGTGAAGGAGAGAGCAGGTGCATGGGTGAGGGAGAGCTGCAGAGGTGGTCTGCTTAGTCTCCAAGAGAAGTTTCACATGATCCCTCATCAAAGGAGACAAAGGGGATGTGGGAGAAAAAGGACGGTCTTTTTGTGGTCAGATAACACTTTATGTCTGTAAACTAAATTAAACTGTAAGAAGAATCTGTTGAGAGTATTTAAATACACCACCCTGGCTCTGGAAGTGCCTTCTTGCAAACATCTGGTCACTGGGAGAGCATCCTAAAGTAAGTGCTGGTTTGTGCTTGTGCCTGCCATGACAATCTTCCTTGGGTGTTTGCTGCTGTTTCTGGTAGGACAGCCTCCTGGGCTGCTGTTCAACGTGTTCACAAAGTGTCCCTAGCTTGGTTTGCTCTCTAGTGCCTTGATTTCTGGCAGCACTGAGTGTGTAATCCCTTGAATTCATGTCACCAGCTCAGTGCTTCTTCTAAAAAGATGTGGGAGCTAGCTGCCAAGGTCTTTAGACTGCAAATTCAAAGTGTGATCCTCATGTTGAATTCATTGTCGTGGACTGCCTTGCTAGACACTGTGAAGGTCTCTGTGGGGCAAGGGCATTAAGGTAGTCCTTAAGGGTGAGCAGCTGCCCTGGATTGAGCCATTGGTGCTGGGAGCAGATGTCCATCCTTTCAATCAGCCAAGGAGGCCATGCAGCTGTAGGCTGCTCCTGCATTGGGGCGAACCTGGAGCTAGAACTGAGGCTGTTAGGTAAGACCTCAACAGTCAGAGTTTTTGACTGAAGATCAGAGGTGAAGGAGCAAATGTCTCCATAGGTGCCTGGGAAAAGGGATGGGGGAGAAGGATCTAATTCATTGAAAACAGAAGCAGTTTGTGCAGAAGGGTTAGATTTTACCTAAATTTCAACCTCCTGAGACTCACACTCAACCGTGTCTATAGGAGAGCTTTTAAACTGCACAACAGGGAGAGCTGAGAACTGCAGAATTGCTCTGTGCTCAGTATGACACATCACAGAATCACAGAATGTCAGAGGTTGGAAGGGACCTCAGAAGATCATCTAGTCCAGCCCCCCTGCCAGAGCAGGATCCTCTAGAGATGAAAGCTTCTGAATTGCAGGTGAGAGAGGGCAGAAAAAGGCACCGCTTCCATGAAGAAGGGGGAGACATCCCTGTTTAAATGGGGTGTTGAATGTCGGTCCAAGTGTATACAATGCAGACACATCCAATGACTGAGAAAAAGGAGAGGATGAAGATACCTTTCTGAGGTGCATGTGCCATCATGGGTGTGTCACCTTCTGGTGGCATTACTGGAACAGTAGAGAGGAGCGTGGCAGAGATGTTGATTGGGGAGTGAATTGTTAGAAAACTTACATATTTCTCCAGTTTGACTCTTACATTATTAACATAGTCTTTATGGATTGAAATTGCCGGCTTGAGAAAAGGCAAGTGTAGAGTAATGGCTGTACAGGGTGGTGACAATGCCTGAGGTCCTATAGCAGAGATTGGAAGGGTGGAGAGAGCAGAACTATGTTAATAACAGGAGACCTCATCTATCCCTGTATGACCTGGAGAAAATGTCCCACCAGGGCACAATTCCAACTCTAAACCTGGAGCTTTGGTAAATCAGCATGTCATGAAGCGGCTGGTCCTAGAGCTAGTGCAAGGAAAATCGAGCCTTGAGTTCTCCCAGCTGGTGTATAAGTGCTGCTGCTGAAGAGCTGCTCTGTGGTGGGGACCATCATTTACTGAGATGAAATGCCCTTGTAGGAGCAGTAAAAGCAAAGAACGTGACAAACACTACTGTGCTGTATACAAATGAGGAAACATGTTAAATGGAGCAGCCAGGATATTCAGAGGTCTGTAGGTATCCTGTAAAAAGCTGTAGATGCATCTGGATGAGGACAATAGAAAACAATGGAAACTCTGGCAGAGCCCTAGCAGAAGGAGTGTTTATAGCTCTATATCTTCTGCTGCCCCTGGAAACCTGCAGCCTGGTATCCCCATCTGCACACCAGGCAAATCAGGAGAAACTTTTCCTGGGAGCTGGTGAACAAATACATACATATAGCTTAGAGGGAAGCTAGCTCAGACCTCCAGCAAGAAAGTCACATATGGCAGATGGGCTGCAGGGGTCCTGGGAAAGGTCACAGGTGAGGTCCGGTGACAAAGCCTTCTTGTTTCTAAAGACTAGTCTTCGAGCAGCCCACAGAATGTGGAGAGGCTCCTTGGCAAATAAAACATGGAAGAAAAAAGGGGAAACAAAGGTGGAAGCTCACACTGTGGTAGCAGAGACAGTCCTGCTGCCCCGAGGGAGTTCCTGTGTTGACCATTGTGACTTGGGAACAGGACCTTGGAGTTGTACTGTGCAGCTCTAGCAAAACATCAGCTCAGAAGCCTAAAAGAAGACAAATTTAAGTGCTGGGGAACAAAACTGGACACAACTGTGCTACTTAAGGTGTGGTTCTGTGTGCAGTACTGTGATCTTCAGAGCCTTGGGAAAGGTGAAGGCAGAAAGGGAAGGTGGAAGCTGCTGGTGGAAGTGTGGAGCAGCAGCGTTCAAAGGCAAGAAGCCCTTCCTGGAGAATGGAGTGCAAAAAGAAGGCAGCAGAAATCTGTGGAAGCCATGGTGGTGCAAAGAGAGCAGAGAGATTCAGCAGCGCGTTGTCATTGTGGTGTTGACAGAGACCATAGACCAGTGAGGCAGCGTAGGGTGACGGTTCCATACCCTGCTCTGCAGTGGTAGGGGATCACCTGAGAGAGAAATCGCTACTGGCTAGGAGACAGGGACCCTTCCTCTGAAGCACTGGGCTCACAGGTTTAGCCCTGTTGGTCTGGGGTGGCTGCTTCCCTTCCCTGCACCCAGCGTTGTCACAGCAGACCAGGGCACGTGGGCTGGCAGCCTGCCGGTGGGTCAGCTCCTAGGTCGTGGGTCGGACATGGGCGTCGGGCCCCGTGTCCCACTGGGGACTTCTCTGGAGTGCTCTGTGCTTGGGACAGGCTGGCGGGGGTGTGCTGGGGTCATGGTGACTTTGTTCCTCTCTTATTCCTGCCTTTTTCTCTCCCATCTGTCTGTCTGTCCATCCGTTCGTCTGTCTGTTTCTCTGCAGGCGTTTCTTTGAGGGAGTCTCTCATTCTGGTTCCCAGACTGAGATCGGCAGTCTGCACAGCCAGAAAGGGCAGGATCAAGAGTCGGGCAGCCCTGTGAGTTACACCACCATCACCACCACCTCTTGCCCCCTTCCCTCCCCAGCCAAGCCC
>NW_009708943.1:31651-31904 GCF_000703405.1 Apaloderma vittatum
GGCCTGCAGCTCCCTCTGAGACCACAGCTCCTGGCAGCAGCTGCCGGGGCCCTTCCTTCCCTTCTTTCCTCTTCTTTTTCCCAGCTCAGGCAGACAGGTAGCGATGGGTGGCGTCCTCTGAGGCCAGCCCCAGGGGGATGCCGGGCTCCCCTGTGGGAGCATGCGTTCTGTGAGGCCAGGCATGGGTCACTGGCAGCTGCCCTTCTCGGGGAGCTCCATACTGCTCTGACCCCACCCCCTCGCCCCCCGGGCG
>NW_009708943.1:32121-34819 GCF_000703405.1 Apaloderma vittatum
GCGTGGCTGGGCGGGCCCGGGTGGGGGCTGCCACGAGGGAAAGCAGCGTGGACAGGCTGGCCCAGCTGGGTCCCGGGACCAAAGCCGAGCTCCCCAGTGCCGTGTCTCCCAGGTAAGGCGGATTCGTGCCCCTTGCCGGGGCTGAGAGGGCTCACACTGGCTCTGTGGGGTGAGTGGGAGGTTGGTGGAGAGGGGATTTCCTCAATAGTGTTGCCTCTCCTGCTTCTTGCTCGCAGCAAGGCGGAGAGCAAGCAGTTGTGGCGTCCCCGCAGCACCTCTGTGAAGGACCGGCAAAGTGCAAAGGGACAGGGTGGCCGCGCCAGCAGCCTGGACAGCGAGAGCTCCCCAGACTCCTGGCACAGCACTCAGGTGAGGCCCTGGAAGCCCTCTCACCTGGAGGCTACTCATTGAGAGCCTTCAGCCATGGGCAGAACAGCCAAGACAGTGGCCTGGGGTTAAGTTCTATGGGGATGCTGTTGTAGGTGCCCCGAAAGTCTGTTTACGATCAGCTGAACCAGATTCTGGTGTCAGATGAGCAGCTCCCCGAGAGCATCGTGCTGGTGAATGTCGCTGAGTGGCAGGGGCAGGTGAGTAGGCGTGACGGGTGCCCAATGAGGGGAGCCGTAAGCAGGGTCCCAGGGGGTTCTCCCAACCATGGCAGGGTGTCCTAGGAAAAACGGCCCCATCTGTGCCCTCCTCCACTGTGCCCTTCATTTGGGGAGACAGCACCTTTGCACAGTGCTGAGATACTTGCACAAGGGTCTGGCGTGCCTCCTCCATCACTGCTGGGTCCTCAAAGCATGGTGCCCCGAGCGATTCCAGGCTGTTTAACGGGCTGTACCTTGTGCCCTCACTGCTTGGACGTGGCTCCCAGTGACCACACACTGGTCAGAGCTTTGTTGGATGCCCTGGCAGAGGTGCTGAACCCCCTCTGCTGGCACCAGGCCATGGGAAGCAGCAGTTTCCCACTCAAGAGGCAGGAAACTCTAGCCCGCGACTCCTAGGGAGTGTCAACTCTGTGCTGTCAGAGCTGGGGTCTCTGGGAGGCACGTGAGACCTTCCTGTCTCGTGCTGATCACCCTGGTGTCTATGTGAGGATGAGCCCAGCTCCTGACAAGCATCTGCCTCCTCCGTGCATGGAGGAGTTGACTGCTGAAGGTGAGCAGGACCGTGTACGTGGGTGCAAACGTGCCAGCAGCAGTTATATAAAGTACTGGCAAGACCCGTTAGGGATTTTGCAGCTGCCTTTCACATCCAGAAGCTGGAAAACCAAGGCAGGCTTTGTGGCAGAAGAAAGGGTTGCTTCTGCTGGTGGAAGAGGTGGTGGAGTCTTGACCCAAACTGCACATCCTTGGCATTCTCCTGCTCTAGCTCTTGTCCTGATGGGGAAAAAAGGAGCAATGTCCATTCCCAGGCCTTGTTGTGGCATCTTCTAAGGCCTCTTGTGTAGCATGACTGCCTGTTCTACCACTGTTCAGCTGCATGCAGACACCTGAAGAGGCATAGGAGGGCTTTGGAGTGCCACAGTGGGAGAGAGCAAGAGAACAGAATGAGTAGAGGGTATGGAGCATAATGCTGGGCCCTGCTGTGGGACGGCACGATTTAAATCAGAAGGTCCCTGGACCAAACCCTTTATCTCAGGGAGCGCAGCCTGATTTTTGGAACAATTTTGCCCTTGCCATTGCGCTCCAAGGTGAGAGGAGGGGGAAAGGGCAGCCGGACCCCTGGAGAAGAGCTGGGAGGAGTGGGGATGCTCAGGTGTGCAGCCAGGGGTGACCTGATGGTTTCAGCCTCTCCACACAGCATGAGTGGGGGCAGGGGCCCCAGATCTGTCCCAGGGGGCACAGGGGCCAGGGCAGGCATGGGCTGGTGCTGGCCAGCACAGCTCTGCCCCCCTGGGGCGCCTTAACCGGAGCTCTCTGCATTGGCAGTACGTGAGTGAGCAGCTGCAGGCGCACAAGCAGCTGGTCGTATCCACCTGCTCCGTGGCAGACATCCAGGCAGCCTTCAACACCACCGTGTCCCGCATCCAGCGATAGTGAGTACAGCTTGGGCTCAGCATGGCAGCTCCTGATGGCTGCAGAGAAGGGATGGGAAGGGCCTTGGCACCCCAGGGCTCATTAGGACCCCTTGGGATTGTGGACACAGCTATAGGCCCTGGGGAAAACAGGGGATCCCAGCACTGGTTCTGCCCCAGGGAGTGCTCAGCAAGCTGGAAATTGTCAGGAATGGGTTTCTGATGCTGGTTTGGCTGACCTAGCAGGGCACATCCCCTGACCTCAACCCGTCTGTTGACCCACCGTGCATCCCTCACGGTCTCCTCTTCTCTCCCTCATGGGCTCCTTTTCTCTCCCTTTGGCAGCTGTAACTGTAACTCCCACATGCCTCCCCCAGTGAAGGTGGTGGTGGCAGGGGACCAAAGCTACCTGAGCGTCGTCCTCCGTTTCTTCGTGGAGCAGCTGGCCAGCAAGACACCGGACTGGCTCAACTACCTTCGCTTCCTGCTAGTGCCGCTGGGTGAGAGCCACCACGAGCCCAGCCCCAGGGTTGTCCTCTCTCACCACCCTGGGCTGGCCTGCCTGGAGCCAATATTGCCCTTCTCACCCACAGGCTCTCACCCTCTGGCCAAGTATTTGGCCTCGGTGGATAGCAAATACAGCCCCCTCTTCCTGGACACGGCTTGGCGTGAGCTGTTCAG
>NW_009708943.1:34840-35066 GCF_000703405.1 Apaloderma vittatum
GCTGTTCATCAGGGCTGAGCCTCCCATGACAGGGGAGAAGCGGGTCAGACCAGGGCCGGCAGTGCCCTGAAGGGCAGCCTGGCTGCCACCAAGATCCTCACAACTCTTTGTGCTCGCAGACACTGTGGACATTGCAGGCCGCGTTGCCCAGTTCATCACTGGAGCCAGCTTCTCGCACCAGCTCCCCATCTCTGAGGCTATGCTGACCTACAAGCAGAAGAGGTGA
>NW_009708944.1:0-22349 GCF_000703405.1 Apaloderma vittatum
GGTCGTTAAATAAATAAATAAATAAGTAAAAATAAATGCTGTGACACGCAGAAGGCTTTTTGGGGCAGAGCCTCGGCGTGCGCGGGCTTGCACCGCAAAAAGAAAAAGGAAAAAAAAAAAGTTTCTCAGACTTTGGCCGTGCGGCTTCCTGCGGCGCAAAGCCGGGGGTTGACAAACCGGGGTGACGAAAAACCCAACACACCCCCCCTCCACACCACACAAGGGCTGTATGTGTGCTAGCGTGTCGGGGTAAAACACGTATTGCGAGCGGAAGATGGATTTTTATTTTTATTTCCCCAGCCCCTCCCCAGTATAAATTGGGTTTGGGGTTGGTTTTGAGGCTCTGTGCGGCCCCTCGTTCCCCCACCTTGACAAACCGGGGTGACGAAAAACCCAACACACCCCCCCTCCACACCACACAAGGGCTGTATGTGTGCTAGCGTGTCGGGGTAAAACACGTATTGCGAGCGGAAGATGGATTTTTATTTTTATTTCCCCAGCCCCTCCCCAGTATAAATTGGGTTTGGGGTTGGTTTTGAGGCTCTGTGCGGCCCCTCGTTCCCCCACCAGCCTCCCGCTCCTGTGGTTCATGGAAGGGCCACCTTTAGAGCTGGCTTTTCCCAGTGATAATATCCTTTTAAAAGATCTCAGAGTTTCTACTCGGGAAGTTTCACTTAAAGATTGTTATTTTTTATTATTATTGTTATTTTGTTTTGTCCTAGATTTATTGAGTAGTACACAGTGTTAGGTTAAAGGAGCCTTTTCCACAGTGCTACTTGATTTTTCATGTTTGTTTTTTTTTTTTTTAATCAGAGCTTTTTAAAATGGGATTTCTCCCCCCACAGTGGAAAGAAAATAGTAACATAGGGCTTGCTGTACCCAAAAAACACCCCAGCCCACACGGGGAGTAGCAGGGGGCCATAACCCCGCAGGGCAAATGCCACCTCGACAACCCTGAAGTCAGATGTTCAAGAAATACAACCTTCCTTGTTTTCTTTTAGGACAGTTGCCCATTTTGGCAGCGCTGGCCAAATGGAAGAAAAGAATGAAGGCAACCGTCGGCAAAATTTGGCAAAGAAAATCCTGCCGGGATCGGAGCCAGCGGGCCGTGAGCTCTCGTCCCCTTCCAGGGGGCTGACTCAGTGTAGCTTGACATCAGAAGTTTGATTCTAGTTTATGACAGAAGTCAGAAAAGCTGTTCCTGGTTTGAACTCTAAAAAGGAAAAAAGAAAAAGAAGAGAGTGTGTGGGGAAGAGTTAATTTCTTTGTCCACCTCGCTCTCTCGGCTGTCTTCCTCCCAACCCTGGAAAAATCTGCCCTGCCTCGGCGTCACCCTCTGTAAAGTGGGAATAGTGACACTGACAGACCCCTCCTTTTAGATCCTGGGATCAAAGCTACTCTCTAAGTTCAAAGTGCTGTTTCCATAGGGCATTATTGCCAAATTCCCTACCAGCGATTCCATTGGGCGTCCGATAACAACGGTAGAATCAGCCAAACGCCCTCGATGCCTTGCGTGGTCCCGGATACCTTTCAGAGCCCCTTTGTGTGCTGTCCCGCCCGCCGAGGGCCGCGAGGACAGGGCTAGCGACTGAGCCGGGATTTTGCAGGAGCGGGAGGGGTACAGCCCGCGTCTTTGCCCCTGGACCATGGACTGCTTTTTCTTTTTGACCCGACGAGGACAACTGGAACTAGCCCTTTTAAAAACAGGTTTAAAACATAGAGCTTATATATATATATACACACACATATATATATAAAAATAAGACCTTTAGTATGTAATGCTAAACTCATGCTGGTTTTCGGTTGCTTTGCTCTTGCATGGTTTGTTGTCATTTTAATCTGTATTTGTTTCACTGCCAAGCGGCTAGGATGCTTTTGGATCTAGACACATTGCTAGTAGAAATTTGGTTCATATTAGCTTGGTAATTTTCAGCTGTTAGGCAGCTAAACATTTCCTAAATTTCACCTTTAAAAAAAACCCTAAAAACAAACTGCCCCAGAAAAATGAATACCTTATTAGCTGGGAATGAAATTGAAATTATGATTAACTCTATTAATACTGTTCTTTCAATTATAAATATGTTTCTAAAATACATATTGTGTTTCTGATTTTTCTAAAATACTCCATGTTATGGTCCGCTATCAAAACAAGAAGAGTAAATGTTATATGGGATATTACAGCATGGGGCTTCATTAGTAAATTTACAAACAGTTTGGTCATTCTTCCTCTTCTACTTTTTTCCTGCCCCCCCACCCCCAAGAAGCACAGAGTGTGTATACCTAGCTTTAGAAGTTTCCTTAGAGCTTTTTTATACTTTAATAGATTTGGTTTTGTGGCTGTTTGCTAGACGAGTATGCTGCAGATGTATTTTTTTTTCCAAAGGTCAAGCAGTCTTCTCACATGTCCATTGTGTATTCCTGCAGTAAGATATCCTCAGTGCAAAGGAGAGCTTCATGGTTAAATTTTAAAAAGATAACGATTTAAATCTTTTTGTTAGCTTCTTTTTTTTTCCTTTTTCTTTTTTCCTCACATCCTTAGCGCTGCTTTTAGAGACTCAACTTTTAACAGGGTAGAAAGCAGGAAGCCCATTAATTAAAAATAACAAATAGCTAAAGGTAAGCTTAGCCGGTCACCTTTCCTTCTGAAATCCTGGCAGTTACCTATGTCTGTAAGGAACATAGTAACGAATGAGTAGCCATGGCACTAATATAAGGACAAAGCAAAATTACCTATTATGGAAACATCTAGGGCTCTGGGCCTGAATCTTTGATTTCCCATATGGATCTTAAAAGCGTATGCATAATTGGCTTATAACCATGTATGCTCCAGGAACACATTCAAGAATCAGCTACAGATATTTTTTTCAGACACTTGCTAAATATATATTCACTCATCAGCAAAAAGAAAACAAAAATTGCATCATTCTGGTCCTTTAAAAAAAAGAGGGGGGGAAAAAACAGAAGGAATCTTCTTCCAGCAAAGCAAAGTCATGGTGTATTAAAAAAAAGTCACGTATTTTCACTTTCATACAGGAATGAAGGGGAAAAGAGAGGAGGTGCCTGCAATATTTAAGCATTCTTTGAGATACAGGAACTTCTGCCTCATACTTGAGACCCATAGTTTATTAATACAAGTCAGAATCTTTGCTGTGTTAAAGCAAATAGCTGTACCATTCAGGCTCAGTTTCAGCAGAAAAAAAATTAAAATAAAACCATACTTTATAGACAAGAAGAAAGAGAATTAGCCAAACTCAAAGCACTGCTGAGATTTCACTTTTCTCAAAAAGTACATGAGTGTGTAACTCTGGATCATTCTGAAGGAAAGAGGGAACCTACAAATTATTCACAAATCAGTAAGAACATACTGATCACAACATCTTGTTAACAGGGTGGAATCACATAAATTGGCATTGTCTGTCAGTGTTGCTTCAAGCACTGGAAATAGAATTGTCATTGATCACCTATTTGTTGTTTGTTTGTTTTTTAAAGTTATTCTTTCTCTCAGTGTTCCCGGTCTGGATATATGCAATATGCCTTAACGCTACCCTCTTCAGTTCAGTACACATGAAAGCCTAGAACAGTTAAACTTTATTTATCAGGTGTGTTTCAGAAACTGAAAAAAAAAAAGTCTCCAGCTGATTTAGCAGCTGAGGCATTACTCATCAGAATACCCAATTGCTGGCATATTAAGCAGTGGGAAAGAATAAAAATGAAGCATTACATCTCCCTATACCTATAGTTTAATTACTCCTAACCAAACAAGTGTCAAGATGGCTTTATATTTGGAATTTACTGCATGATCATGTAAACAGAAAGCCACAATATTGATCCTTTCCCAAAGGTGGTCATTACCAAATATACCACAGCGCTTAAGTATCCCTTTAAAATTTCTCTTAATGATTACAGGTCTTGTACTCCTCATTTTAAAATGATCGCAGTGGTTGTGTTTGGGCACCCCAGCGGAGAAGCCAGCCAGAAACACAGCCAAGACCAGAGACAGGCACAGAAGTGCAACACCCACCTTCTTCCTCCCGAATCAAACTCCATCCCCACGAAACCCCTGATTTCTCAGAGTCGTAATCCTTTAATTGTTGATGTTCTAAATATACAGCTGTACCCATATAGAAAACTGTCTTTAAAAAGGGAGTCAATACCTAAATTTTGCTTTTTTCTCCCAATAGATTTAGGCCAGGTTTCCTCATTCTGAATAACTGGTTCTAATATGTAACCTTAAAACATAAGATGGTAAATTATTCAGACCTCTCTTTGCTGTTCAGATCAGTCTTTCTTAATAGCTGTGCAGCCTGAAAAACAGGAGGATTACCAGGGTGGGAGCTTCATTTGAACAAATCTCCAAACAGGCTGTGCACGGACTAGGGATTCAGATTTTCCTTTATGCCACAGAAAACCTTTCCTCTCCCCTTTCTAGCTGAAAAAACCGTGAGCAGCTACAAACTGTTCCTGCTACCTAGAGGCTTGGGTCCCCTAAAGGGCTTGGGTCCAGTCATCTTAAGAATCCACTGGGCAAGCAAATTTCAACGACCAGTAATCAAAATTTTCCTTAAAGCCTGCAGCATGGAGGTGGTGGCAGTAGCGTTTCTGCCGTTACGGAGAGGGAATGCTGTTATTTCTTTAGGTCTCGGTCCTCAATTTCTCACCCGCATGAAATACGGGTAACACCACGCTCCACGCGTATTCACGGACGCCGTTGAAGAAAGGGTAGGAGCGATGGACACAACGGCTAGAAACTCCCAACGCCGCAACGCGGTTACAGTATGTTTTCCTCTCCTCGTTCTTTCAGTTCACAGCAAGTTTCATTCCAGCTCTTAGAAATCATCATTCTTTCCCCCTTTTTATTTCAAAATCGTTGCGTATTTTTCATTCACGAAAAGGTTAAAGGCGTTTCCCCATCGCAGGAGGGATTATCTTACCAGAGGATTCTGGGACTGCAGATGTATACTGCGGCAAAATCCTAAATTCATCGGCAAAAAAAAAAATCATTTCCAGACCTCAGCTGCTAAAAATAATAGAATTATAGTAAATCATTGATAAGATTAAAACATAAAGCCACTTTTGCGTTCCAAAGTGCTCTAAAACATGAGTCTTTTCTCTTAATTCATTTCTTAAATCATGCAAATTTTAAAGTAGCTTTTCTATCCCAAGCACGCAGCGCCATGAAATCGATAATTTTTGATCTTTTGGTTAGTAGGCAACATGGTGAGCTATTGCAGTGACTGCAGGCAGCAGACATGTTCTTGTCAGCTCAAAATTTTCATATTGTTTTTGAGTCCATGGAGATTTGCGGATGGGATACAGCCAGTTACTGCCTCAGCTTGCGCTTTGCTGGGGGGACGCAAACTGGTGCCGTTTTAGATGCGCGCGTAGATATAGATATGTGTTTTAAAAACAAGAAGCACTACTGGATTTTAAACAAAAAATTATGTAAAAAGAATGGCTGGTGTGATTATAATCGCATCATGCAGGGTCCACGGTTTCCATTTAGTGAAATTTCGCAGAGGGCAACTTCTTAAGAACATCCCTGCTGTGCAGAGTGAAAAGCATGAACAAACCAAAGACAGAATTCATCTGTGTTTATATTTTACAGACAATGAAAAACCTACTCTTTGTATGCCTTTTTTTCCACCTTATTATTTCACGAAAACTGCAGCATTTTCCCCGCCCCCACCCGAACACTCACCACCCCAGCACTGCGGTGTTCGGTCGGTATTTCTTTCTTTCTTTCTTTCTTTTTTTCCACCTCTTCTTCTTCTTTTTTGCTTTCACAAATTCTGCACGCGCCATCTTTGTCTATTGTTACTCTTTTCTAATTTCTCTTGCCCATTCTCTTTCAAGTCAGCTAATAAGCAGAAGGATAAATGCCCGATCAATGTTTATGTGTTATATTCTCCCCATCTTTTTCCTTCTGAGAAATAAAAATTTTTAAAAAAACACAACAAACCCACACCCTAAAATGTCTATATTACCATAACCTGTTGTATACAGCGGTGATAAAAAACATTATTAACATAACAGCAACAGCTGCAGCCTAAAAAGAAGGTATGAGATAATAAATGTGCTACAACAAATTAATTTGCTGCAGGTGCTTGTGCTCTGAACTGCGTAACCCAAGCCATTTCAAGTCTGAATACAATTATTATTCCCCCCACATGCTAAAACAAAGTGCGGAGTGAAATGTCCTGTTATTATAAATATCTTGTGTCCTGGACCCCAAAACATTTTCAACATCAGTGAAGAGTGAGAGAAAGGATTTTAAAGCCTTAGTAGGAAGCTGTGGCACTTAAAAATATTTAAAGAGGCTTCAAGTCCCATCCAGGCTTGAGGAGATGATGTCTGTTTAGACATTAATTTGCACCTATTGTCTCTTAAGCCGAATTCTATAGGCGATGATGCACCGAGGTGTTACCTGTGAGCGAGTGGCAAGGCAGGGGCTGTAAACATCTCATTAGGAACAGATGCGTATTTGTATATGTTGGCACTTCCATTTGCTTCATTGCAGAGAAAAAAAAACAATGCATTTCTATTTGGCTCATGTAACATGCACTGGATTAAGTAGGCATTTTTACTGTTAGGGTTTTGGTTTTTTTTCTGGTGAATGTAGTGTTTATGGGAAACAGTTGCTAGTCACCTTGCAGGTGTGTTGCAGCATTCTTCAGACTACAAAAATGGAGATTTAGATGAAGCCAAAGTATCTCTTTTCATTTGAGCACCATAATGTAAAAATTAACCACGTGGTTTTTTCTTTCTCTTTCTTCCCCCGCCTCCACTTTTTTTTTATTTATTTTTTACCGCTCACACACCTGATTGTCTGAAACCTGGGGAAAAGGTAAAATTAAGCACTCAGTTGTGCTGACTTTATTAGCTTTTCCATTGCATACACAGCTGTTGTGGTTTTTTTCTTTGCAAATGTAATAAGCTAACTTGTGTGTTTTAAAAGATTGATTATTCTCACAGAGTAACCTTGAAATGTTCTTTCTGCAGTCTTAAAATAAATAAAAATATTGTGCGTATCCTAAGAGAACCAACCAAACTAATTTCTGTGCGCGGGATACGGCGAGCTGAAATCCCACCGGTTGTGCAACCCTCGGCAGTGGAGGTGCCGCCGGTGGTGATGAGCGCTTGCTCACATGAGTCAGCCTGGGGAGGTTACAATTGGATTACTCATGAGCAAGTGCAACATTGCACAACCCATCCCTAAACTAGAATTTGCATGTCTCAAATCCCTTTTATCCAAAGAAGAAAACCTACAATCAATTAAGCAGAGACGTACTGTGCTAGTGAAAATGGTTTGGGTTTGAACACTGCTTTTGTATCAAACTCTCGTTTTGTTTTCTGTGGCTTCTTTATCTCCAAAGATATGATTTTTCAGTTGCTAGTTGAACTCAGCTTCCACCTGTGTCCACAGCTCTTTTCTCAGAGCAACGACTGGGACACAAATTCCTAAAATTGAGGCATTCATCTCCATAATAGTCCATGATAATGTGTCTCCCAGTCATCACCCAAGTGAGTAAGTAGCACAGCATTTCTGCATATGAAGCACGGAGCAAAAACGTGCTTTCACAAACTCCCACGCAGACTTTTCCACAGCCCAGTGTCGTCTTTCTCCTGAGGTGAGGCTGATGCCACAGATGCATGATGCTCCTAAGAGCCTATTCATGCTCTCTAAGGATGTCCATATTTTGCTGGCAGTTGATTTCAGCAGGGGAATTAGATCGGGATTTCATAATTTCTTCATCCTGGTTATTTAGGCAGCTGAGGACATACTCCATGCTGCCCCTTGCTCCTGCTAGCAGGTGCTTTTGGAAATGTGCCATCTGCCAAGCAAAATGCCATTCAACAGGAGAACTGGGAGAGAAGCCATGGCTGACTACACAAGAGAAATTCGTATGTCAGTAGTGTGACCAGCAACTTCTTACTGCTGTGTGTAGGGCTGTAATAAAGCAGAAACTATTTTATTTTTGGTTTTATGAGCTAATGAGACTCAAGATTAAGCTTTATTGCCAATGTTGACTGCGGGCCTAATTCTGTCAGGTGCTGAGCACCCAATCCAGAAGGCATTTGAGCGTTAAGGAAGGCTGGTGGGACTACCCACATTAAAAAAAAAAAACAGCAATCAACAACAAACCCCTAAACTGATAAAAAATCTCCAGACTGAATAGTTTTATTATATCTAGTAATATTGGCTCTTCTGCATAAATTATTATTTTTTTTAATTTTATTTTCTTCTTCTCAGTTTCTGCAGCCTGTGCTTACACAGATTCTGTTCTTGCAAGTGTATTCTTCTGGAAATGTGAACAGGAATGAGTGAGTCTGAAGCACTTTCCCGGAGCTGCGCCCATCCACAGGCTCACCCATTCACTCGTGTGGGTTTTACAATCATGTTTTGTTATTGTTTTGTGTCAATATTTGCTATCGTGAAGGCTCTGCTGTTTTTCCTTCCACCCACCTTTCTCCTCATGTATGCAAGCGCTGCCAGGGAAGTGTGGTTTGACTGAAACCATTCCAAGAGGTATCGCTGCTCACGGCAGCATCACTCTGGTTACGGTTTGTTGGGTGCAGCTGGGAGGGGGTCCTGCACCTCATCCTAGACAGCCCGCGAGGGGCTGCGCTGCGCCTCAGGGCATAGGTGTTGTACAGCCGGAGGGTTTTGGGGCTGGGGTTCCTAATTTTGGAGCTCTTCCCTTGCAGGGCTGGCTGAGGCAGGCTCTCTCTCTTCATGCCATAGTACCTCCAGTGTGGAGGGGTGGCTTGCAAAAAGCATCTCTGAGTGAAGGATTTAATTCTGGGCACCTTTCCCCAGAAGCTGACCAACCTTCCCAACAGATTTATTTCTGCCTGTGCAGGCTCCTGCTGCATGCCAGGCAGTTTCTGGGTGCCCTAGGTGTGAGGGCTAGGTCGGCAGCTAATTCCTCCTCACAAGCTTCTCCCGCCCAGCATTGCTGTGTTTGCCATTGCCTTCCTCAACCATCAGGTTCCTGCTCCCATTTAGAAGCTATGCAACTTCTCAGATTATTATTTTTTTCTGTAGATGCATTAATGCCCCAGCAGGGGAAGGGGGGACATCAGCTGCGAGCACCATTTCCTTTGAAGATGTCTGCGACCAGAGGGAGGATCAAGTTGCTGGCAACCTCTCTCTGCCCAAAACATGCTGCCCCTAAAAAAAGGAGAGGGGAGCACAGATCACGGAGGGACTTTTCTAAGTCGCCCCCTCACCCTGCAAGTCTCCCACCTGGCTGGACTTTGAGCAGAACAAAACACCCTTGAAGGAATGGCTCTGCCGTAGCTGCACTGAAGGGGAGGGGCACATTCTTATTTAAGATGCAAAGCTTTTTTCCTTGGTTGTTTTTTTTTGGTTTGTTTTTTTTTTGTGGTACTGGAAATAGCCAGCAACCAGGGTTTTATTTGCTTTCAACCCCCCTTTTGTTTCTAACCTGTTGTCATGCCTGGGTAACTACCAAGTTTCACCCCGTGTGCTGTCGTGTAAACTTTTTGGCTGTGTTACGCAGGCAGCGACTGCGCGAATCGCTGGGTCAAAGACGGGAGAGGGGATGCTTTCTAAGCCAGTGAAAATGGGTGAGAAAGAGTAAAAATAATGAATATCTGACACAGATTTCCAAATCAATGAAGGCCTGAGCATGAAAAAAAGAAGAAAAGGTTTTGGCATGGACACAGTTAAACAAAAGTTTCACATTTTTGAGAAATACAGATGATCTAAGTCTATTCAGTATTTGAAATTCATATCTAGTCCTGTGCAAGAAGTGTAAAAACTGATACTGACTTTTAGGAATGTCTCTCAAGACCTTTATATACCCACATTCTGTTGCTTTTCCTTTCATCCTCTTGTCAGTCAATACTTAACTCTTTTGGATTCTGACCTTTTGATAGCATGAGACCTCGATACAGAGCTGATCAGATAGTTAAAAAGATATTCTTGCATATTTTCCCAAATCAAAGCACCACACTTGGTTTACTGTGATTCATGGTTTACAGTATTACAAGTACAGGAGCTGGTTTACTGAGGCATCAATTCTCTCAAAA
The DNA here is from genome assembly GCF_000703405.1 of Apaloderma vittatum. Classification (NCBI taxonomy): domain Eukaryota; kingdom Metazoa; phylum Chordata; class Aves; order Trogoniformes; family Trogonidae; genus Apaloderma; species Apaloderma vittatum. The sequence goes on from NW_009708944.1 coordinate 10,057, forward strand.
TCTTCCCTAGTTTCTCCCACAAATCTTTATTTATTTTAAAATTCATCCCCTACATTTATTATTTTAAACCAGAGGTTTAAAAAGTACCCTGTATCAAATCAGCAAGTGTAAAAGTTTCCATATGATTTTCACAGTCATTGAGCCCCCTTAAATAGAGCAAACAGCTTGGAAAAGAGCATGTGAGGCTGGTTTCAAAGCACGGATAGAATTCTAAAAAATTCCTCTAACTCAAGTGGTAGTAAATGTGTAAAATAATGTCAAAACAAACCCAAATACTAGCAAATGTGTAAAATAGTGACTAAACAAAAATATTCAACCATCTCTACACATCTAAGGCATTTCTAAGTATGTACCAGTCTCAGGCTCGTAGTAATATCCTTGGCTGTTGTCTAGTTTTAGGAGCATAAGGAAAACAATAACACGGCTTGCTGGAACCGGGAACCAAAATGAAGCAGCTGTACATCAGAGAGAAGAATCTGAACTGAGAGACCGATAATGAGTGTGGCAAACATTTTTCCTTGCTTATGGGTGGAAAAGCCAGCAAAGTCTCCGTTTGAAGACAGAGCACGCAGTAACGTGATCACAAAAATCTCCTAATGGGGACTATGTGATATACGGCAAATGTATTCCATTTACTACCTCTACATGTTGCCTCAAAACTGTACTGGGGATACGACAGCATCGGCGTAGCTGCATGTGGGCAGAGCTGAACCTCATGTTTTGTTATTATTGGCACTCTTTGTGCTGTTACTGTTTAACACATCTGTTGTGGCAGCTCCTCAGAAGCTCAGATAAAGAACATCACCCCATTATTGCCAGGCAGGGTGCAGACGTCGCCCCAGCACCTTTGGTGTTCCGAAAACCTGCAATTGATGGAAACGGGTGACATTCATAGGGTTGGGAGACGGGCGCCGTAATTATAGGTGGGGCCTGGTAGTACTACCTGTTATTAAGGGCTTGCCTGACACTTCCCATTTTAAGACCTGGTTTTGGTGGTTTGTAACTACTTAGTAAATTTTAACCATTTGTCTTTCGCTAGACTCCTGCCCTTGGCTGCCAGGGCTGCTCAGTCATTATTCATGAGCTGCTTTCTTTCACAGAGGCTTAGGCAGGGACAGCAGGCTTGGGACTGACAGAAGGAACAGCAGCTTGAAAATGAAATACAGAGAAATTTGATCATTGTGCCTTTCACTGTTTATCTGAAATAGGGATTCAGATATTATAATGTCACCCTGTTAACTTGTGTCTCTCTGTCTGCATCTGACTGTGAGCTCTTGTCTTTCTGTTCTGCATTTGCACAGTACCTCACACAGCCAGGTGCTGGTCCATATGACTGGGACATGTATAAGCTACAGCAGCACCAAAAAAATCTGGATTTGCACAGGACGAATGCTTTTGGAGAGGCAAAGAAATACCAGAAATATTTCCTATCCAGAAATTCTTCACGATCTCTTCATTATTGATTGTGACTCCCAAATTTCTAACATCTCCCCTCACATTTAAAGTTCTGGGAATGTTTCATATTCAAATATGAGTGGCTTTTCTTTTCAACAACAGCCTCTTTCAGTAAATGCTGTTTCTAAAAATAAAAAGGCTGGGTTTTTTATGCTCTGTTTAAACAGAGACACGATGCTGTTCGAGGATCCTGCTGAGCAAAAGTTTATTCCCTCTACCTGTGTGTTTGGAAGCAGCACAGAGAGGAAGGGAATGAGCCACTGACCTCATGTTTCCACTGGAAATGCAAAACAGAGGGCCAAGATTCATTAGGATTGTTGTACTGAGTCAATATGACCTCTGCCTTTGTGTTCTGCTTCCTTCAATTGACTTGAAATCGGGCCAGGCGGCGAGCACCATGTTCAAGACTTCCAAATTCCTTCAGCAAAGGTCGATGCTTTCAGCTGTAAGGGGACCCTTGTTTCAGTAGTGATTTTTGTATAACTCATAAAGACTCACAGGCCATTTTATTCACCTTCTTTAGAGGTGGTGTTTTTCATTCACATTAAACTGAAGAGGTGACAAAGCCTGACATAATTTTGCCTTTCAGAATAAACGTAACAATCACTGGATTTGCATTGCGCTGCCGCCTTGATAACATTGTGCTTCTCATACCTGAAGCCCTATCCTGCAGTGTTTTGAGTCCTTCTGCTTCAGTTTTAATTTGAATTGCAAGCATTTTTGTCCCCCAGAAAAGTGAACACCCCTGACGTTTGCGGGATCTGTGCCTGCATTTAGCCGAGTCAGTAAGGAAGAAGTTTGCAAGGCTGAATCTTTGAAGCTGTTCCTATTGGGATTGAAGCTGGTTTCTTAAATGCAGACCTGTGTTCTCTCCTTGTAACCTGGTTATGGACCATGTAATCTATGGCACGCTTTTAGAGTGTAATCATACGGAAAAGTCCTTGGCCAAAAAAAGCGTGCAAACAATACCGGGTCTCAGCAAACCGCAAATGTGCTTCTAGATCCAAGTGTGGGCAGACCTGGGAGCTGAAGACATTGCCGTGCATCATGCATAATTTTCTGCTTATTTAAACAAACAAACAAACACCACCACCACCACACCCTCTAACAAATTTGATCTTCAGGAGGCTGTGATCAGTTTATTTTTTTCCGTCCCAGGTGGCCTCTACTAGCTTTCAAAGATGTGGTAAACATTTCTCACTGGTGTTTTTCCTAGGACCAGGTGAGAAGCTGGTCCATGCAGGGAACAGTCCGTCGGCGCCAGGCCAGGCTCCTGCCAGCTGCTGCAAATGCATGGTAATCAGCCTATTTCTATGCAGAAGAGCTTATTGCTAATAATTTCTGTCAGCTTCTAACCAATTAGTGTTTAGGATTTTTTTAAAAAATCAAATGTTTACAAGAAGCACTCTTTTTTTTAATGCAGTGCTAATGGTTATCAGCTCCATCTGACTCAAACAACTTCCGTTGGTTTCTAATAGTAAAAGCTAAATATAAAACAAAAATATTCCCCTAAACAACTCGAGTTTATCTCTTATGTGCAATCAACGTGAGAAAATTTCACAGGAAGAGGGACGGGCTAATAGCCAATCTGTAACCATCTAGGCTTTAGGTGCGTGCTGCTGGGAGAAGGCACCAAATGGTGGGTGAACCTGTTAGGAGCCAAGAAGATACAAGTCAAATTAATTAGAAACCATCAGCCCTAAAGTGATCTCTCACCATCTGACTCACAGGGAAACTGTTGAAGAGGCATGGTTTGCCAAAATATCCATTTTGAGCTTTTCTAGTAAGATAAAATGACCAGAGGCATGGTGGAAGATCCTGTAAGTGTTCCTGTGAATGTTAGACAATCTCCCTTTCTTTTCTTGTGGTGCTACAACTTTTTCCTTTTTTTTTTTTTTATCCCTGCCCCAAACACTAAGGAGGAAAATAAGGAGAGAAATAAGGGGCCAATACCCGTCTGGTTTCCAGGTAACATGTATCTCTATCACAAAACAGCATCAGAGCTGGCATAGGCCATCAGAGCACCCCGGGGGCTAAATTGTTCATAAAGACCAAAACGTACCAGGAGCTGGTCTTTCTTCCATGGCAAGGCTGAGTGGAATGGAAGAACCTGAATTTCTTGTTGATCCTACATGTGGCTAGACAGGGCTTCACCAGCAATCTTCACGTCTTTCGTGAGCTTGAAATCCACATTAACATTTTAATATAACAAGCAATAACTGTGTGAGCTTCCAGCCTCTCCCTAAGCCTATTTATAGCCTCAAATACTGACAAGCAAATTCCCATCCCCAACCAATTTCATTAAGTGAGCCTCTGTTGGATCCCCATTCCCAAGTGACACCTCCCATTCTTGAGGGGCCCTCAGAGAGTTGCATCTTTGCTCTCTGGCTCTTCTCCCAAACGAGATTTGCAAGAGACAAATCTTTGTTCAAGTGGGAAGTGCTGGATTTATTCCTGGTCAGTGTGATGGAAGAGAGCTGGCTTGATGTCTTCATCCGGGTCTGCCTGAAGCCCTTACTGTGCCCGGCAATATAGTATCCTATGGGAGGTGAATTCATCTGGCATCACAGCTAGCAGAGCCTACGACCATCCTCTGAAATATCTCGTTTGGAAAGGAAGTCAGCAATAACATTTCTGATCTTTTTTTTTTTGGAGTGGGAGAAGAAAAAGGGAAGCTCGGATGAATTTCGTGGATGTAGGGACTAAAAGACCGGAGGTACTGCTTTACTCAGCTGATCCTCTTCTAGGAGGAACCTAAACTCAATTTTAAAATTACCAGGGCCAGGGAACCCAGAAAAACCTCTAGGAGATTCTTCTAGCAGTCAAGCATCAGCACTTCTAAAGTCTAGTCTGAACTTGTCCAGTTTCAACTTGCAGCTTCTGGGTGGTGTTACACCTCTATCTCCCGTACCTGACAGTCCAGCAAGAAGCTCTCTTCTCACAGGCTGATCCACTCCCTCCTTTTCTCAGTGATTAAGTGTCAGCCTTTTGCTATACAAGGCAAATTTTTCACATCTGCTTTGCTTTACAGCTTGTTAACACACTTCTAGACCACAGACACCAGGAGAGACCACACCTTCTAAACACAAAGTTTGCTTTTTGATAGCTCACCCTGCATCAGCAACCTCTCTTCTTTGTCTGTCCCCAGTCTCTGTATCATCTGCCAACTTCATCAGCAAGGATTTTGCATTTTCTTCTGGGTACCTGGTAAAAACACAAAGTAACTCAGTTGATTTTGTTAACAGAAAGGGCCTGTGGGACTGTCTCTTGTGGGTTCTTAAAAATCTGGGTTTCTTATTATATCGATCACCAACTACCCCCACAAATGTAAGGAAATGACTCCTGTTAACATGCCACCGGTATTCCAGAGCACAGCTCTACGGCATGAGGATTTACCCTTATTGAATTCACTGTTACTACTTTGACAAATAATCCCTTAGAGCTATTTCCTGCCTGATCACTTCTGTATGACCTTAGAAACAGAACGAGAGATAAGAGTAGTTGAGAAGATGGAAAGCGGCTTACTAGCCCCTCCTCGGCTCCAGGCTCATACAAGCTGCCCAGGACCTGTGTTTTCTTCAGTTTTGTAGTAACAAGGACACACTTTTTTAAAGGTTTGGGTTAAAACAGGGATGCCTTTTGAAGGGAGTCAAAGGGAGAAAATGCATTTTTATTTTCAGTAAGAGGTTTCTGTGTGTGTGTGTGTTTGTGTTTTAATCGTGGTATAAACAGCTCTGCCTCTGTGATGCTTCTGTGCATCAGATGCTGTTCAGAGGGAGCCAGGCAGGGCTGCAGCCCCCAACAGATGGGATAAGTTTAATGATCAGCTGAAACGGGAGCCAGCATTATCTGGTTTGAGACGTTTTAATGCCTCATCTTTAAGAGCTTGAATTAAAATTGTGACGACTCCACGTCGCCTGCTCCTTCTGATTAAGCATTTTGCAGAACCATGTTCCTGCTGTGATTACCTGCGAGTTTTGTCCACCAGCATTTTCCCAGGAAGAATATGCCTCCTTGGCATCTCCACGCACCATTGAACCGAAGTTTGCAGAACTAACCTTTTTTTTTTTTTGAGCTCTTCTCCTTCCACTTCTTTCAAGTATGGGATTTCTATTTGTCTGGGTTTTCGAGCTCTCAGGAGAAGCAAAGCCAAACAGGCGAGATCTGTGTTTTCCTTGGGAGGGAGGGTTGCCTGCTGCACCACACATGAAGTTTTTGCTAACGAACCGGTGACAGCGGCAAATGCATTTCACATCTGTCTCTGGGAGGAACACTGTGGAGCTGGCTGAAGGCTCTGCAGATGTTAAAGGCTTCTCGTGTGTTACCAATATGGATTCTGTATGGCACTGGGCTTACTGGTGTAAAAGTGTTTGTAACATTTTCAGGGGTTGCAGCATGAAGAAATGTGAGCAATTGCATTTACCAGAATCTGTCAACAAGTTATCTGAAAAACAAGGACCAGGTTCTCAGATCAAATTGATTTACAGGGCACGCACTCAAATATTTTCTGCTAGAAATGAGATTCAGTAACAACATACACTTTATTTTTCACACTCCGGCAAGTGTGCGCCAGCATGCAATTTTATGGCTTTGAGAGGGAAATAAAAGCTGGATAACACATTTAACTTTATTTCACTTTTTCAAATGTCCGTATGTGCTTCTCCCCAGTACATTCTGTGTCTGTTCCAACACCTAAACGCTAACAGACGTGGCAGAGCAAGGAGAAACCATTGAGTTATCTCGTTCCCCATAAAAAAGTTTATTAAATAACATCGTGCTAAGTCACACTCCTTAAAGACCACCCAGATATTTCCAGTGCTGTTATATACCTACAAACGTCATTTTTGCAACACAGATGCAAATGCGTTAAGACTGAGTGAAACTGAGCCATAATTGTTGGTGGCCACACAGTAGAACACATTGTGTTCTTTTGTTTATTAACTTAAAGAGATCCCAGCCAGACCAAACATTATTTTTTTTTCAGTGGTGTGCCCATGATTAATGCCTCAGTGAGGTTCCACTATAATTCAATTTATTATAAGCAATGTCATTTTATCAGTAGCATGCCACATGTATTGCCTGCGCATTTTCTTAAAGTTTAATTAACCTTCAGTATCGCATGGGTTAGTTAGTGTTGAAGGCTTGAGTGTTGGGGTTGTTTTAGCCTGTGTTTTCTTTTAACACCGACCTTTTCAAATTCCCTCCTAGATAATGGGATACGACTTTTAAATGGAAGATATAGCTTTCAAAATGATTCAACATAATAAGAGATAAAACAACTGAGGAACTGAAAAAGCAAATAGTGCCTCTGACTTGAAAGGAAAACAACTATCAGTGCCCCTAGCAATTGTCTAATTTGGAGACATTTGAAGAAGACAGGTCTTAAGAGGGAAAAAAAAAAAGACTCTAAACTGAACATCACGGCTTCAGAATTGTGAGTTTCATCTGGCACAAAGTGAGAAGGATGCAGCTAAGTGATATCTGATGTGAGGTGGTGTGGAGCAAACCCACCAGCAGATCTGGGCAGGAGGAGTGAGCTCGGGCTGCACCCGCGCTCCGCTTCAGGGGGCTTCAGTCCCATGTCACCTACCTGAGCTGGGAGGCAATGGGTTATACTGAGGGGAAGAACGGTTCTGGATGCTGAAGAGAGCTGGGGCATGCTGTGCTGGGTCCAAACGGCTCAGAAAGACCTGCAACTCCTGCGGCATGGTCAAGCTCTGCCCCGAGCCGTTGTGCCTTCCGAAAGATCTGCAGGACCAAAACCGAGGTGGTGACCGACATCGACCTCATCACCAGGAACGGCTGCTGCTCAGAAAGTAAGATCTGCTTTTGGGGTGGGGAGATCATTTCAGAAAGGGAGCAATCTCCAGCATGTGCCAGAGATAGGTATGGTCTCTGTGTTTTTTGGGGGTTTTTTGCCAGCTCTCCAGATTATATTTATTTAGTGCTGTTTGGGTAGTACATCCCCTCCCACTCCCCCCCTTTTTTTAAGGAAAGGTATTTGGATCATTTAGTGGTGGAAATACCTGGAAACCATCACCTTAGCACACTCCAAAGGCTCGGGTTGTTGCAGGCAAAGAGAAGAACCACAAGCACTTTTATTTGGAGGTTTTAATCTCATGCATTTAAAGCAAATCTGCCGTCATTTGAAACCTCAGTCCTGATCCGTGAAGGCTCAGGGTTGCCAATACCATTAGCTGAAGAGTTTCAGCAGATCAAGTTGTGAGTGGTGTGCTCACTCGTGCACTCTCAAGGGAAAGTCGGGCTCGGGAGATGAGGTCTGACTTCATTTACTCCATGTGACCTTCGACTGCTGCTTAAAACAGTCTGCTCTTTGTTTCTCCAACTGTCAAACGAAGATAATGATTCTTACCCATTCTTAGGACAGCGCTTTGAAATTTATAAATGAAAATATTATTTATATTCAAGAGGTTCCCAGACAAGGAAAATGAATGATTTCCATAAATGCAATATATTTCTTCCTTGCATCATTCCTGTCTGGAACGTCATGTCTAGTTTCTGGCACACGCATGCAGTGAGGATGAGTGTCAGAGCCAAACACTCATTTTATACGTATATATGCAATTCCTCTTTGCAGCAGGCCTCTGCGTGAGATTTTCTGTACACACCTATGTGTGTGTGTGTGTATAAGAGACACAAAATACTGCTTGACGTGAATGTGAGCCATCCTCATCTCATGTTGAAAGCGCTGGCTGCCTTTGCACATAGCAAAGCTGGAAAAATACATCGTGTGACTTTAAAAGGCTGAAAACTCTATCAGTTACTCATTAAAAGGATGATGTAATGCTTGTCACGGGATGTTGCCAATGCACTTACCTTAACGTAATGTTAAACTACGATCCCGTCTGCAGGATTTTCGTTCCTGTCCAAACAGTAACAAGAATTCCCAGCAGTGATGAGCCACCTCCTGATGGAAGCCCTGGGCCTGTGTAAGGAGGAAAGGGAAGATGCCACTTGAAAAGGGTATTGAAAGCAACGGTTCCAGGCAGGTTTTGGGAGGCTTAAATCCAATACAAAGCCCATTCAAACTGGAGTCGTTATGGGGCCCTGAGGTCTCCTTCAGGAATTATCTGGGCTTTGGCCAAACAATACATTGGACAGTGGTCCTGTAAGTCCCCATCTCTCATTAAAGTTTCTAAGGTAGTTTCAAGTAGAAGGAAGAGAGATCTGCTAAAGCTGCCTCGTCTGTCTTCTGTCCCGTGCAGGATGGATCCCCCAGTACAGTCGTTTTCACTTTGCAAGCGCTGTTTTAAATCTATCGAGATGCCTCGCTTCATTTACGGGAGTGACTGATAACCTAACAGACCTGTCAATAAGTTTTCATTTTCTTTTCCATTTTTGCCTTAAAAAATATCACCCTCTCACAAGTTATGGCCACTGATGTTAATAGCCCTTCCGACACAAACAGATGTCTGTCGGAACCTCCCCTGTTCATCGCTCAGCCAAGACATATATCTTCAGGGCCAGACTTTTACACATTCACCCATAATATTTTGCTTTGTAAGTAGGCCTGTTAAAATGCAGGGGAAAGGGATGGAATAAGAATTAAAGTGCTACGCCACGGGAATAAAAGGTGCCCCAATCCACCCCTAAACTATTTTAATCTTTCCTTAAAAGTCATCCCAGACAAACCCTTAGACACTATTGTTGCTCTCCCCTGAACCTGTCCTTTTAGATGCTAATAAGGTATCCAGGAGTGAATTTAGTATTCCTAGTGTGGTCACACCAAAGCCATGTGGAGTGGAATCTTTTCTTCCCTTTTGCAGGAGGTGATGTCTTTGAATCTGCAGCCAAAAATTTCCCTTTTTTTTTTTTCCTCAGTCACATTTAATGCACTTGCTACTATCACCCTCAGGCTGCTTTCAGCATTACTTTCCTCATTTTCCCTTCTGAGGAATAACTGAGTTTTGGATTATTTTCCCTAGATGTCTAGGCTTGAATTTCTTCGAGTTGAGAGCCCTGCTGTTATTTTCTTCCCATAGGTCATATCATGTCATCAGCTATTAAGCACGATTCTAAATGTGGATTATAACTTATGGATTTCATTTTCATTGATTTTTAAAGGGGAGGAAGGAATTGTCAATTACCGACACGTCTGAATTTAAATTCCATCCCTCTGCCATCAGCAGCAGAGATAATGTGAATTTTATTCATTACAGCTTAATGTACAATATGTTATTTCAGATCAAATATTTTCACAAATATTTACAGCTTAGAAATTGAAAATCTTCTCCTTAATAACCCAGAACAGAGATCCTTGAAACCTTTATCTGTAGCCAAATGAGAAACATATTCAGGGTGTATGATAATTAAGGAAAACAAGTACGGAACATAATGCTTTAGGATGGGTGTAGGATTGACTGGGAGAAAACCGTGGTCTAGTAATTACAATTCCTTCCCAATTCAGGATGCTACATTTGGCTGTGTTATATGTAATATATTTTAAACTAAATTTACCACTGATGTAAACTGACAAAAAAGGATCCAATTGTACATTCTCTACTGGGCAAAGAAATTTTGTCCAATGCTTGCAAAAAGTTGAAATAAGGCACGCAGGTGTTGCTGGTTACAAAAGTACTGCAGAAAAAGAAAGTGTCTGTCATGCAGGGAAAAATTCTCCACTCATTTGTACCTAGAAGGAAAATTCATTAAATTGCCCCTGTGAAATTGAACAGAGTTTGCTTCTTCGCCTGGATATATTGAAACACAAATAATCCACATTTCAGCTCCATTTCAGAAGGTGCAGATGTTCCTGGCACCAAAATTTCTTCTCCTTCAGATTAATGCATCTGGTTGGATTGCTTTTGCTCATGTAATCAAGCTGATACACGTCCTAAATTCCTATGCAGAGGCATTATCTAAAGATGGAAGGATGTAAATTCACTTGAAGGAGAAAACAGAATTAAGTGTGTGGCAGCCAGCAAACCACACCATGACTGTTTGCAATTTCTGTGCACACATTGCCCAGTGTGGAACATTCCCCAACATTAGGAATCAAATGTGTGTGCAGAAAAAAAACCAACAAACAAAACCTAGAAAAGCTAAGGGGTATTTAAAATGATCAATTGATGTCAATTGTACTTGAGCAGTTTGCGAAATAAACATTTATATTTAATGCATAATGCTGTCAATTGCTTAGCATTCCTATGCAGAAATAATCAAAATAAATGTAGAATTTACAAGGAAATTGCTGCACTAGACCTTGGTATTTGGTAAATTCTTCCTGTAGGGAAGGCCTCGCACAGGTATCTAGGTGAAGACTTAAACCAGACCCATTTGCAAAAAGGAATTTACTTTTCTTTTTCTCTAAGTGCAGTCAGAGTTTGAGACGCTGAAATACTGTGGGAATGCTATTGTGGGAGTAATCTGTTTTATCACTCCAAAAATCGCAGTTCCTAACTTCATTAGCTTGCACAGCTTGAGATACCTAGTACTGACCATTACAGAAAGCCTGATCATAAAGGGCAGTGATACAACAGAAACACTTTTAATTAACAGAAGCTGAGTAGAAATAGCCTCACTAGGATGCTATGTCTCAGTCTTGAGGAAATTATTCCAGATATGGGAAGTACTGAGCCTATCCTTTAATTTGCCCTACTTCACCTCATTCTTCCTCTTTCATATGGTAACTTCCGTTCCTTTCCAGGCATATAGACAATTTGGCATACTCAAAACTTTTGGAATAGTATCCAAATCTTTTGTTTTTTATCCAGATCAGTTCTAAGACAGAAGTTTCTGAGCAGCGATTAACCTAATACCTGATAGAGCTAAGTAATCATTAGCAGCAATAGTAAAAAATATGTTGCAAAAATCAAACTGTAGAAACAACACCAGAATCTGAGATGGGTCTGGGGAAATGGAAAGAACATTTAAAATCCCAGCATTAGTTTCATAATAAATAACTGAGCCGTTTGCCAAGCACAGCGGAAGGCTGGTGACAAGGATGGAGTGCTGTGCAGTGAATTGAAGGGTTCGCTGCTTCGCCAGCTCTGGGAACCCCAAGCCCAGGTGAACTCAAGTGAACTTGAGGTACGTGAGCAATAGGATGCAGAGGTCACGCATCCAATCGTCATCCATGCGCCTGATGGATCCGACACATTCCCATCCGAGACTGCTCATGCGCAACAGTTGTGTGCCTGCCTCGTGGTAATTTTTCCAGAAAAAAATAAAAGGTAATACCTCCTGCCTGAAACCATTTATGTGCATAGGGCGGGGGCAGTTGATTTCCATTAAGTGGGAGTGTGGATCACCCAAAGGCAGAGGCTTGGCGGATCTCCAGCTGCAGAGCCTCAGAAGTTACAAACCCAGCTCTGCCAGAGCCCTGGGGGAGCTCTTTTTGAGAAAAACAGTGAACAATCAGACCCAAATCCCAAGAAGACTGTTATCCCCTCTGGAGGCAAACCAAAGAAAATGTTCACACCAGCTCTTCTGCATAAAGCCAGGGGTTTGGTGTTATTCTACCGGCAGCATAGTGGGTTGCCTGGCTGGAAAAGTAGATGAAGAAGGAGCCCCATGTCTTTGTTTTCTCAGGAAAGTTTTGCTTCCAGAACTGCAGCGATAATAGGAAAATCTTCAAAATCTCTTCTGAAACCAAGGACTATATTGGCAGAAATTAAGCCCAGCTATGCCTAGCAAACAGCATTTAATAACAGCTTTAATAACTCCATGAACTGGGATCTTGTTTATAAGTAATGCTGCAGCCATGTATAGCATTAATTTGGAGACCCAGATGCAGGACACGTATAGCTGCCCAGGACTCATGATAGACACAGCAGATTTTGTCCTCTTGTGTTTGTTCCTGGTCTTTCTTCTTTTTT